>NW_007396861.1:0-943 GCF_000475195.1 Diaphorina citri | reverse complement strand
GAAAAGAAAAGCTCCTTTTTGTATTTAACCTAACCCTATAATAACACTAATCACTGCTCTAATTGTGAAAACTCTTTCATGCGTTTAACCTAACCCTATAATTACCAGGGTCACTGCTTGTTTGTGCCAGTTCCTTTGGTAGCAATATTCCACGGACGTGACTTCTCCACAAGTACCAAATTGGTCAATGAGTTTTTGAATCCCACTTCTCTGGAGGCCGGTAGAAGCCCTCTTTCTGAGTTTGGCCACTGGACAACTAGTAGAAAGCAGTTGATGGATACTCACCTCTTATGGACCTTTGAGGGTCTCCACTTTAAATGAGACTGCAGTAACTGCTATCTTTGATAGTATCAATCTTCTGAGTGTATAAAACTTATAACAAGAACTGAAGAATAAGAAAATAATATGAGAGAGAAATAAGATCTTTTTATTCTTTCACAGTAAAACCTGGTGTCAAAACACCATACAAAAGTTGTAAAGCTTTTAATTTAATTTAATTTTTTTTTTCTTTTTATCAAAGGAGGATTTGGAAAATTTGAAATTTGCCGCACTTAAGCTTCATACAAGTGTACGGTAATTCCTCCGTGCCTGTACGGTAATCCCAGTTTCTTAGTCTGGCAACACTGTTGACTGCCTTATCAGGCCCGGTCTTACTAGGTGGAAATTTGATAAGAAAGTTTTACGGCTTACCAAAAGGTATAGGTACCCAGCCCATTGTTTTTTTTTCTTTTTCTTTTTTAGGTTTGATAGAGGGAATTGCAACTGCCAAGAGCTTATCTTACCGGAAGACAGAATAGGAGAAGGCCAGCCGTTCCGAGAAGTCCGAGAACGAAGGAAACGATTTTTTTTTAAGAGATTTGACAGAGGTTTTATCGTCCCGAAATCGAAGAGAGAAGGAAGACAGGATAGGAGGAAAGCCAGCCGTTCCGAGAACGAACATTAT
>NW_007396860.1:0-943 GCF_000475195.1 Diaphorina citri | reverse complement strand
AAGTAGTAGGTGTATTGGATACCTACTGGTAAGGATAAGTAAATAAAACAAGTACCCATTAGATCATTACCGTAGGTGTAGGTAAAATTTCAATACAGTTTTGAACGTTTTCGTAGGTATTGGACACAATGACCTCCGGATAAAAGCAGTGATTTGCTCTCCCATCCTCTCTTCTGAGCAAGAAATTCTTGGTGTCATAGAAGTTTCCAGGAGAGAAAATAATGGTCCTTATACCAAGGATGATTTGGATCTCCTACTTCTCATCTGTGCTTGGTTTGGAAATGTCATCTACCAGAAAGAACAAAGAGTTCTGAAGACTCATCAGTATTCCACCATTACGTCATTGATAGCTCTGTGTAATAAGTTGACACAGATTCCTGATGCAGATATGATTATCTACGATATGTTGGACCTTTGTCTGGATAAGCTTAACGCGAAGGCTGCCTACTATTATACGTACGTGCCTCATGTAGAGGGATTACTAACCGAGGTCTACGAGTATGATCTGGTGGTACCGAGACTGAAGAGAAGAAAAAGAATCCTGGACAATGCAAGTGGGAGTGTAGCAAGCTATGTAGCCAAGACACATGAGATGGTTAACATACGTGATGTGGCTGCTGATAAGAGGTTCCAGGAGACAGACGCCTTCATGTCTGATATTACATTGACTACTGTTCTATGCAAAGAGATACTCAGGAAGAATAAGCCTGTGGGAATACTGCAGATTAATAACAAGGCTTCTAATGGTGTATTTCTGCTGCAGGATGAGAAACTGTTCAACATCATTAGCACTTTCCTATCATTTCTGCTAGAGTTGATTGAGATGCAACAAACTAAGAAACACAACATGCTGATGAATGAACTATTAAGGACGACTTTGATCCATCACCTCAGACCTTGTGGTGCTTGTCTTAATGATCTAACCTCCATAGTACAGACCACG
>NW_007396859.1:0-943 GCF_000475195.1 Diaphorina citri | reverse complement strand
GTGGCCTGTGTCGTAGCATGCCCATCCCGTAGTATGCCTCTCATCAGATGGGCGAGAAGAGACACAATACTTCCCAATCTTCCCATTTAGGTGCTGGGTCAACACGAGAACACCAGAAAATAACCCGTTGAAATATTTGCAATCGAAAAACGAGTACAAATTTTTGTCGATGGTGGTATTCGAACCCAGGACCTTCTGCATGACAAGCAAGCGCGTTACCACCGGACCAACCGTGCCCCCATTATTTATTTTAATTAAAGTAATATTTAGGTAGGTATCTAGGTTTTTGTACAGTACCTAACTAAATACTTCTAGCATGTACATAGCTAATTTGAGGAGCTGGGTGCAAAAAGGGCAATAAATGAAAATCATCAAACTGAGATATTTAACTTTAAATTTTTCAATTTTTCATCAAAATCCTTGAAAAGTATGTTTACAAAAAACGCTGTAACTCATCGAAAAAAAAGTTATCACTGCACTGCAGTTCAAACGCTGGAAGATAGAGCGCAACACGTTCTATTCAAAAAACCGTTTTACGCAAAAAGGGCAAAACCGTTTTACAAATGTTATTATGAAAAACGTGAGATTTGAGACTATCAAGGAAAAACTTACATGTTGAAAGTATCACTGGATCATTGAGGTTAAGCAACTTTGTGCGTGGTTGGTACGCGCTGGTTGGCGGAAAACTGTCTACCAAATCATATCTGTTCTGGCGGAAAACTGTCTATCAACTATTATTTGTTCTGACGGAAAACTGTCTACCAAATCTTATTTGTTCTGGTGGAAAACTGTCTACCAGATCTTATCTGTTCTGGCGGAAAACTGTCTAATACCAAATCTTATCTGTTCTCGTGGAAAACGGTCTACCAAATCAGATCTTATCTGTTCGCACTAGCACGGGTTATTATTATTATTATTATTATTATTATTATTATTATTATTA
>NW_007396858.1:0-943 GCF_000475195.1 Diaphorina citri | reverse complement strand
AGAACACTCTTAAAGCAAAGAAAAGGAAATCGAGAGTTAAAGGGAAAAGAAGGAACGACTCGTTATCTATCGATGATTTATCACTCGGTGATGAAGACATTGATGAGGTGACCAAGAAGAAGGGAAGATGGAAAACAACGCCTGGTTACGACATGTACAACTTGTCACACAGAGCACACAGGAGGAAATGGTTCCCACGAGAATACCGGGCATACTGGGAGAACCTGTCCAAACTGAAACGACTCTATCCATCAGCAGAGGATGAAAATCCAGACGCTAAACTGAGTGACAGATTTTACAGAGCGCTCAAGGTGGAACGGGCAAAGCAGAAGTCAGAGGAGTACTTGTCGATGCGAGATTGTAGACACTCCTACTCAACAGAGTTCCGAGAGGAGCGGGAAAAACGTGAGAAAATATTGAGAAGAAAGTACGCGGATGAGAATACAGCCGAGATATTGCGAAGATTAGGCAAAAGACTAGTACGTAAGAAGAAAACTGAAACAGACAAGGCTCAATCATCAGATAAACTGTTAGATGTCGTCAAGGAAGAACTTTTAAAGAGAACGAATCTAACAAATAAACGAACGGTAAGATCTGTTCGCAAGAAAAGATCAGCGTCCATGATGTCAGGAGAAGTGGCAGATCCTAAATCCACAATGTCAAATCAAAATGTATCAGAACAAGAGTCGATAGAAACAGCGATGAGAAAAGCATTGAAAGGGGAAGACGAAATATTTCCCTCGGACCGAACAACTATCACGTATACTACAGATCGGAAAGACAGATGTTTCAGTCGAGAGAAGAAAAGACGGGCTAGAAGACTTCGACTGAAACCGAAATACGCGGACATTTCTTCTGCTGAGATGGAATTCGTCTTACTAAAAAAAGAGTTGAAGAAAAATGGCGAGGACTTTTCTTACTTATCGGTTTCAATAACAGATGA
>NW_007396857.1:0-943 GCF_000475195.1 Diaphorina citri | reverse complement strand
CAAAATGGGTACTAAATGATGGGCTTTGGTACAAATTCGCAGCAAAAGTTGTGGTGCTAACTTCACGCACCTGAAAAATCGCGATATTTACAAACTGGTATGCATTGAATGGTTCCTGTGTGCCCCATAAATAAACTGCCAAATATTTGCCAGTGGTTTTTTTTATGTGTATAAAGAAATAAAATAAACAATTATTTTAAATCGCGATATTTACAAACTGGTATGCATTGAATGGTTCCTGTGTGCCCCATAAATAAACTGCCAAATATTTGCCAGTGGTTTTTTTATGTGTATAAAGAAATAAAATAAACAATTATTTCATTTCTCAAGTCTCGTGCAACTGGGCGGTACCAAATATCAGACATGTCGAGATCCGAGCAAAAACCAAATCATTTCCAAACCCACACGATCTAAATTTCCCAACACCTTTATTAATTACTGTTTGGATAGTGACGAGATATAAAAAAAAACAGTAAGGGAGTTCAAAGATCCGAGCAAAAACCAAATCATTTCCAAACCCACACGATCTAAATTTCCCAACACCTTTATTAATTACTGTTTGGATAGTGACGAGACATAAAAAACAGTAAGGGAGTTCAAGATTAAAAGAAATAAATTATATAAAACAGAACAGATTAAGAAATCCAATCTTTTGTTCTTGTTATTTTTGTTTTTCACAAGTTGCAATTTTTTAAAGAAATCAGAACGGTTTTAATTAGAAACGTAGGACAGGCGGACCAAATAACGGTTTGTTTGAAGATATTTAAAACACTAAAATTACTTGTTTTTGCATAGGTCAGAATTGAGCCAATGCAAAAACTGTAGAAGCCAATTAAAATTCTTAACATTTTTATTGTAACAAACATAATTAAATAAAAAAGAAAAGGAAAATGCAAATCTAAATAGGGGCTGCAGCTTTGCAGCAAGCAAAAAAAAAGTACTT
>NW_007396856.1:0-943 GCF_000475195.1 Diaphorina citri | reverse complement strand
CTCTAAATCAATTTAACAAAGTGTGTTTTAAAATTACAAAGCTAGAGATTTACGCTAGTTTGCAAATCTTCGTATTAGCATAATATTCCTAACTCTCTCTTAAATATGGTAATTTGAATTCGTTCCTGCAGTCTATTTGAGAAAATAATGAGTCCTATACTGTTTATATACTTTGAAAGATGCAGCTTGTCCATTTAGACAAAGTTTCTGAAGTTAGAGCACACAAACTAAGTTGTGAGAGATTGATTCATGAATGGTTGACTGCTCTTTAATTCTTTCTCACTGAGTGCGAAGATCTCATAATCTACAATAACGTAAACGTCATCGTCACTTAAGTCCATTCAAACACGTGCTTATCAACCTTTTTTTTCTGACCTTTATACCAGGCATATCACTTGCTTCGTTTAAGTCCCTATACTGCTTACATATATACTTTGAAAGATGCAGCTTGTCCATTTAGACAAAGTTTCTGAAGTTAGAGCACACAAAGTACACAAACTAAGTTGTGTGAGATTGATTCATGAATGGTTGACTGCACTTTAATTCTTTCTCACTGAGTGCGCAGATCTCATACAATAACGTCATCGTCACTTAAGTCCATTCAAACACGTGCTTATCAACCTTTTTTTTCTGACCTTTATACCAGGCACATATCACTTGCTTTGTTTAAGTTGCATGCATTTGTTTTTCCTCTATTATTAGTCTCATCTAAACAATGATTTCAGAAAACAGTCTCTAGAGATAATGGACTATTAGGGTGAAGTTTCTTCGCTGAGAAAACAAATTAGCGAAGGATTTAGCAATGCATGACATTTTTGTATTTGCAAGAACTAGTGCCTGTGGTGGTGTAAAATACTGAGATCCATTATACTGTGTATACAGGGAGTTCTAGGAGTCTGGAGCCAAAGTCTGTCACAATACAAATGTTGCATACGAGTGTTTA
>NW_007396855.1:0-943 GCF_000475195.1 Diaphorina citri | reverse complement strand
GTTCGCGGATTTGGCAATTATGTTCGCGGATTCGCGTCCCGAATCGACATTTTGGATATTTGGCAAGCCTATTTATATTAGACATCCAAGATGAATCATTTTATTTTTAAAAAAAAAAAAAAACACTCTTGGGGTTTATGTTCGCGGATTTCGCGATTATGTTCGCGGATTTCGCGATTATGTTCGCGGATTTGGCGATTTTGTACGCGGATTTCGTGACTATGTTCGCGGATTTCGCGATTATGTTCGCGGATTTCGCGATTTTGTTCGCGGATTTCGCGATTATGTTCGCGGATTTTGTGATTATGATGTTCGCGGATTTCGCGATTATGTTCGCGGATTTCGCGATTATGTTCGCGGATTTCGCGATTATGTTCGCGGATTTTTGTTCGCGGATTTTGCGATTATGCTCGCGGATTTCGCGATTATGTTCGCGGATTTGGTGATTTTGTTCGCGGATTTCAATGTTCGCTCGCGATTTTGTTCGCGGATTTCGCGATTATGTTCGCGGATTTCGCGATTATGTTCGCGGATTTCGCGATTATGTTCACGGATTTCGATTATGTTCGCGGATTTGGCGATTATGTTCGCGGATTTCGCGATTTTGTTCGCGGATTTGGCGATTATGTTCGCGGATTTCTCGATTATGTTCGCGGATTTGGCGATTATGTTCGCGGATTTCGCGATTTTGTTCGCGGATTTGGCGATTATGTTCGCGGATTTCTATGTGCGGATTTCGCGATTTTGTGCGGATTTCGCGATTATGTTCGCGGATTTCGCGATTTTGTTCGCGGATTTGGCGATTATGTTCGCGGATTTGGCGATTTTGTTCGCGGATTTGGCGATTATGTTCGCGAATTTGGCAATTTTGTTCGCGGATTTTGCGATTATGTTCGCGGATTTTGCGATTATGCTCGCGGATTTCGCGATTATGTTCGCGGAT
>NW_007396854.1:0-943 GCF_000475195.1 Diaphorina citri | reverse complement strand
CTAACGGGAGAATAAATCCTTTTGTTTTTTTCCATCCTTTCTCACTCCTTTTTCACGACTTCCTATTGTATATTTAATTTGTTTTTCATTACCTCATTTCTTTTTTCGTCTAAAAAAGGAAAAGAAGGAGGGGGCGGAAAATAGGGGCAAAGCAACGTTTCTTCTTGGGTTCTCTGAGCATCTGAGTATGAATCCGTAAATTGGTGTATTCACAGGTTGTAAAAGTTTTAGCTCCTGAGGTATTTTGTTGTACCTACCTCCACAATTCAAATCTGTCAGGTCGAGTTTTACCACCGTGGATTGTCTCAGGATTGAGTTCAATCCGAGGTTGACCTGACTATTAAGTATAGGGAAATCTTCGTTTCATCTCAATCCCGAGTTGGTAAACCCCAGCATCAATCTTTTGACCTTTTGTGGTTACTTTTTTGCCTCAGACTTACACACTTCTCAATATGACGCCCCAATTATACGGCAGAAACGATAAGTCTCATATCTATGGTGTTTATAGCATTGCCTTCCCTTACCCCCACTATACCTCCCTATAAAACTGTCCTACTCTTCTTGAAATGCCCTCCCCCTCGTCTCTCCGATCTGATGAATATTCAGCAGTTATTCAGCAATGTTGTGAATATCTTGTTCATATACATAATGTTGTTTACTGTTGTGATCTCTACAAATATCTCCTAAGGGATCCCTCATAAATCATACGAAGGTCTCCCGAGGGTTAGGAGGGACAGTTACAGGTCTGGAGTTAAGTAGGAGTCGGGACTATGTTGAGCACGATAGAACAAGAAAGAGTAAGGGGAATAGGATAAGGCACAATGAAAGTAATGTCAGTAGGTATAACTACCAACTGACCATTTAGGGATAGGTATACCTACTGACATAATAATTATGTATCTCTTCTCTCGGAGTCCAAGTACATGATTGTATTTTAGAAGAG
>NW_007396853.1:0-943 GCF_000475195.1 Diaphorina citri | reverse complement strand
CTGAAAGCGAAGATAGAAGGAGTACCGGACAAGATAGGAGAAAGCTAGCAGTTCCAAAAACGAACCTTATTCGTTTAGAATAAAGTTCGCTACGGATGGAAATCGAACCCGCAACCTAGCGCCCACAAGGCAGACTCTGTGCCTTTCAAGCTGAATATTCTTTTTTACAATAAGAAATAATTAGGTCATAAGTCGGTTTTGCGTCAAGTATAAGTAGTGGTGCTTTATTTAGACTGTCAGCTTAGAACAAGTTGTTCCAATATACCAACAGTCAAACCCCTCAATTACATCTAATGCCTATTATTGCCAATAAAGTGCAGTGCATTATTAAAATAAATATAACATTGTGAAGAGCTCCCCATAACAATACCCACATGAAAAAATACAATAATAACCAAACTCAAAAGGATTACCAACGCACCTTGCACATGAGTGTAAACAAAGTAAACAACAAATAAATATAATGTAAACAAAATAAATACAAGTAATGAAGGTAGATAGATACCTATTGTAAACAATTAGGTGCATCATAGGGGAATAAAAGAATAAGATAAAATGGACGTTAAATTTGATAATAGTGGTACAGTTAAATTTGATAATAGGTACAGTGGTACAGTGAAATTTGATAATACAGTGGTACAGTTTAAATTTGATAATAGTTCTGAGTACAGCTAGGTAATGGTTACAGATATGTACCTATGTAGTAATTTCAAGTGGTCTTAATGCTTAACCCTATTAAACAGGTGTTGGACATAGGACACAAAAAGAAGAAGAAGAAGAAGAAGAAGAAGAAGAAGAAGAAGAAGAAAAAAAAAGAGAGTTAATCAGCGCTTACCAAATTTCCATGGTCGGTGCGAAAGACCTAACTGTCCGCATCGTAAGGTAATGTTAAAGTGCCTTGAAAAATCAAAATAATTGTAAAAAATAAATAAATATTATAAAT
>NW_007396852.1:3467-10602 GCF_000475195.1 Diaphorina citri | reverse complement strand
ACATAAATTGGATTTTTTTTTTTTTAGAAACATCCAGTTAGTTTAAAATTACTGCTATGGCTAAATAGTCAAATGCTTTTTCTATTTATGAAAATAACTTTGAAAAAAAAAAAAAAATGTTTGATATAGGGAACTGTAACTGCTAAGGTCTTATTGCCCCCAAAGCAAAGAGAGAAGGAAGACAGAAAAAGAACCTAATCTGTTTAGGATAAAATCTGCCCTGGGTGGGAATCAAACCCACGACCTACCACTTAAAAGGCAGACACTACCCTCTAACCTTATACTAGGCTGGCAAAAATAACTATCATTTTCAAATCTTGTTTATTCCAGCTGAAAGCAATAGCAATAGACCAATCCAAGCATGCATGTGATCTCACCGAGCAAAATGCTGCCATGCACAATGTAGCAAATCAACTCCAAGTCATTCATGCTGAAATTGATAGCAAGGGACAGGTCAAAAACCTCCAGCCAGACCTACTGGAACAGAAGTTTGACCTAGTGGTCAGCAATCCACC
The DNA here is from genome assembly GCF_000475195.1 of Diaphorina citri. Taxonomy (NCBI): domain Eukaryota; kingdom Metazoa; phylum Arthropoda; class Insecta; order Hemiptera; family Psyllidae; genus Diaphorina; species Diaphorina citri. The sequence goes on along the minus strand of NW_007396852.1, from coordinate 10,087 downwards.
TTATGTTCCATCCTTGGACATCCCCAAACTAGAACCCGAAATAGCTCTGTAAGTACATACCTACTTTTTTTTTCAAGAGGTTTGATAGAGGGAACTGTAACTGCTGGTCTTATCATCCCGAAATTGAAAAGAGAATGAAGACAGAATAGGAAGCCAGGCATTCCGAAAACGAACATTATCCGTTCAGGATAAAATCCGCCCGGCGGGAATCGAACCCGCGGCCTAGCGCTTACAAAGCAGACGCGCTAGCAACAAAGTTAACTCTGTAAGTACTGATGAACCTAATCAGTCCAACCAACCCCTAGGGCAGTAATTCCATTAGAACGAAAAGATAGTTCAATCCCAATTAAGAAGGTCAACTTTATAAAGTGAATGCCCCTACAGCAAGACCCAACAAAAAAATAGTGGGACATCCTTTTTTTCAGGTATGAAGACATAAAAGCTTTAGATGGAGGACATGATGGTTTGAATATTATCAAACCAATTTGTGTATTCGGTTCCAACTACCTCAAACCAAATGGTTCCATCTTCTTGGAAACCAATCATGATCATTTGGACAAGATCAAAGAATGGCTCGGCATATGTGGACATCATATGAAGTTGAAACTGGTTGAGAATTACAAGGATTTCAACAACAAGGACCGGTTTGTTGAGTTGAAATTAGTAGAGTGAGAAAATATAAGGCAGGTGGGCATAGAGATGCATTAAATGTTTCACATTGAAGCAATTAACACTAATGCATTTAATCACCAAGTGAAAAGTTTGTTTGGGAGAGATGCTAAAATAGCTCATGGGGCTTGAAGATTTCAGGATGTTGTTAATTAGGAAGTTTGGAACATGGATGATCTTTTAACAATAAACTCTAGTCTAGTCCTTTATGGCAGTTCAGAGACTTACATTTCAAACCAGAAAACAATTGTTGTGATTGCCAAGTTATTATTATCAATTTAATTATATTTTCAGATTGTTCTTTCAACATAGAAAAAAAATCATAGTAGGTACCTAATACTGAAAAGGACAATTGTAACAGCCCTAACCCTAACTAGGGTCACCTTGCAGTGATTTCTAGGAGTAAGGAACATGTATCACAAGCTATGAGGATATTGTCATCACTACTATCACCCTCAGTATCTTGTTCCTCAATACAAAACTCAGCACCACACCTGCAAGGATAAGTAAACATCTGAGACTCTCCCTTATGTTCCATATCTGACAAGCTTACACTCTTGTAAATGTTCATATGTGTCTGTTGCTGGGATAATAACTGACTCTCATACAATTTCCTTTCCTTTTCATCCTTGAGAATGTTCCATGCCTCATTGATTTTCAAAAACATTTCTTGATGTTCACTGTTTTTATCAGGATGATATTTTAGAATTAAGCTCTTGTAGTTTTCTTTGATTTCTTCTAGAGTAGAGTTCACATTGCAGTTCAATATTTCAAAATGATTCATTTTCCTGATTTTGTAATTGTACTTAACAGATTGCTTGAATTTCCAATTCACCTTTCTTTGGATTTAAATTTCACAATTCCCATTTTTTAGCTCATAAAGCTATAATAAAGTCCAACTTCTACAAAGTACTTTTTTCATTACTGTATAATACTCTGAGAGCTATGTTGTAGGCCTGATTGTATTTTTGCTTTCAATTATCCTCAAATATCCCATGAGTCATCTATTATTTTGTTCCTATGTGCCCTGAAACAATATGTACACAGTGAAATGATAATAAACAAAGAGTATTAGACAGTAAAATATATAAAATTTATTACTGGAACAGCAGAAATGAAAATTTCAACCATTATCCTGTCTTCCTTCTCTCTTTGATTTTGGGACGATAAGACCCTAGCAGTTACAGTTCCCTCTGTCAAACCACTTAAAAAAAAAATGTTTAAAATCCAAGTTGGAATTACTTAGAACTTAGAATTTAACAAAGTAGAAATTGAAAATAAGGAATATTCAAATTATGTAGGAGTTTTGTAAGTTTGTAATCCCCTATCTATATTGGGGTTCTTGATCTTTTCAATATCAAGAACAACCTAGATACATATTTGTGGTAATTTGATGCAACAACATCACAACTTCATCAGCTTTGCCTCACACGGATTGATTGTGTTCACCACAAGTTGGGAAACCATCCTCTACAAGTCTTCTTTACTTACATTCATATTACAGATTCAGAGGTGTAAATGTAAATCACAGATCAGTAGACAATCCTTTCAAACATTTCATTTAAATTTAATGACAAAGTACAGCAAAAAGAATACAAATATGGAAAATAGAAACAAATACAAAATGTAGTAATTATGTCCTCCCCTCGTTAAACGTAATACCCTGGCCATGCTATTGTTTAAAAATCCACCCGTCCGATCAAAATCGTCATCCATGCCTCTCAGGAGATGTTCATTCTGATATTTGACTTCTGTACCAATGTCTATTGTAAGAGATTTCAATGCTTGGATTTTATTTCTCAAATCAGACGTGAGTTGTTCATTTTCCTGGTGTATGGCATCCCCTCCGTCAAACTGATTGGGGACAGGTTCATAGTAATTTCCTGCATGTTGCCTCCTCATCCTGTTATCCATTAGCTGTCAAACAATTCTTTGACCAGTTCAAATGAGAGGAAATTATGTGTTTATCTCATAATGACTGGTTGTCAATATGTCACTTACATGGATGGATGATGAAAGTTTGTGCCATGGTGAACCAAACCCTTCACTTGTGATCCTGATTTTCAGTCCAGTAAGATGGATTGTAAAGTGAATAATGGTATCGTAATTTGAACAGCAATGAATTTAAAATTACTTCTATGCTGAGGATGAGGAACGTTCTTTTACTTTTATAGATAAATTTGGTTCAACTTCAACTTTAAAATTTTGGTGACGAAACACGAAACAGCAAACTTGTAAAAAAATGACAAAAATTTGTTATCAGTTTGTTTGTAAATACAACGAGCAAATATTCCACAAGTCAATTTTATCACTGCGCATGCGCGATTAGTGCGTTTGAGAAGTCAACGGTGAGTTTTCAAACGCAATTTTTTTTATATTTTTGAGGTTATCTTTTTGTAGGTAATTTTTTCATTTTTTTTTTGTAATGTAAAATAAAAAGAATTTTTTAATATAATTAGGTATATTTGAAGGAAATAAATGATATTATTGAGCATATTATAATCATTTTGAAGTGTATTAGTGAATGTTCTTATCAGTTTGATTACCTCAGGTCCAACATTTCAGTTCAAGTTCACCCTAATCTCAGATTCATGATACCAACTTTGCCATCATCACCAGTATTACCACTTCTTTGAATTCCTCAGAACTTATCACTGACGTGTAGATAAGAACTCTTGCTCCTCTAACAACTCAGAAAATGTCTGGGGAAGGCCCAAATAAGAATGACATTGAAGTAATTTTCAAGAAGCTGCGTAATATTCCAACCAATAAGGTAAGAAAACTAGATAGGAACCATTTGGGTGGATTGGTCCTTCATAAATAATAACCCAGATATCCTTGGCATACAATGTAATCATTATCAATATTGAATGTAGGTTTATAAAATTATTACTGGAGAGGGCTTGCTGTCACTAAAGTAAATGCTGAAAGTTGACAACCCCACCATTATGTCAAATGCTTGCAGGTCAGTACTTATTTCATCTTGAAAAAGTAAAAAATAGTAAACTATTAATGTTACAAATAATTACTTTTTTTCCACAGGTACATATCCAACTATTGAATACCTTTTATGGTTTGCTTTTAAGTGGCAGAATCCACACTAAATTCCACGTATCTCTTTTCATTTTCAGGAATGTTTTGATTGTAACGCAAAGAATCCAACCTGGTCTAGTGTTACATATGGAGTGTTCATTTGTATTGACTGTTCCGCTGTACATAGAGGTCTAGGAGTTCATCTTTCATTTGTACGATCCACACAGCTCGACACAAACTGGACATGGGTTCAGCTGAGGCAGATGCAGCTCGGAGGCAATGCCAATGCTGTATGTAACAAAAGATTAACTAGTAACTTAATGAACTATAAAACATAGCCAATAGCCTTCATTCAATTTAGCTCAAATTTAACTTAAGTTTAAGTAATGGAGCTCAGAATTGAATAGAAAATATTACATTACTATTTTTGGGGAAAGCTTATAGCCCAATGGGCAGAACACTAGGCTTTCACTCTCCTTTCCTGGGGTTCCTTTCCATTAGCTTTTTTTAAACAATTGGTAAACTTATGGTTAAATATTGAGATGTAAATTAAATACTCACATGCCTAAACAAATATAGCATGTAGAATGTTTGTGATAGTGCAAGATCTAAGAAGTTCTTTTTCCTAGATCTAAAATAATATTCAGGATGAACACGAAACTGTCTCTGTAAATGTTCACAAATCACAAAATTGAAATAAATGTTCTCTTTTACAGGTATCATTTTTCAATCAGCACAACTGCACAAGCAAAGATGCTCAACAAAAGTACAATTCCCGAGCAGCTCAGCTTTATCGGGAGAAATTACAACATGCGGCTGTACAGGCAATGAAGATTCACGGCACCAAATTGTTCCTTGATGCCATGCATGGATGCTACACATAAGAAAGGAGAAGAAAGAGCAGTAGATTTCTTTGCCGAGCATACAAATGGGGACAGACTTTTGGTTTTGATGCACCAGCTCATCCAATTATCCACACCAACACTACACCTACTATTACTGCTTCTGGCTCTACTTCTTGGCCACATGTAAGCTTTTTTTTACTTTCTTTATTTAATCTCTCATTTAATAGGTACTTAAATTTTCTTAACAACAACAATATCCCAGTGATTTGGGACTTTGAATGCACCATTTCCCCATGGATAACTTAAGTTGGGCAACATGTGTGTGGTTTTTTATCCAGTTGATTCCTCTTCTTCCCATCTTTAAGATCTCAATTTTTCTTTTTCTTTCAGCCCCCAAAACAATAATGAGAATACTGGAGCTCCAAGTGTTGAAAAAGGCTTTCTCAGACGCCAAACTTCCATTTGGGAGTGAAGAAAAATTCAATCAAAGAAACCAAGTGGAGTAAGTTTATTTTAAGATAGATAGCTTCTATAAATGTTTCATTGCTCTAAGTTAAAAATTTGTGGTAGAGCACCATCCTTTAATTTTGGGAGATGAGGACCTATTTGGATGGGTGGGTCAAATGCCTTTTAAATTTAGTGGTTTGATGGAGGAAACTGTAATTCGAGAGGTCTTATATCCCAAAATCAGTCAAGGGATGAAAAAGGACATTCAGGCCCTTTCAAAATGGAACCGTCTGGCGTTCGGGAATCGAACCCGCGGACCTAGTGCTTTTAAGACAGATGGCTCTACCTTCCCAAGCTAACTATGCTGTTCATCCTGTCTCTTTACCATCCTAAAAAGTCTTGATTTTTTTTTTTGTTTTGCGTTTGTTTGTGTTGTCCGCCTGGTTTGGTGTGTTTGTTTGGAACAAAGAATCTCTTCCTACTAGACCGTTGATATAGCACTGGTTTCTTTTCTTTCAGCTCGGAGGCCAGAAGCTGGCAAGGGAGGACTGGGCGCGCAGAAGGTGAAAGCAAACTTCGGCCGACCGAACTCGAACAAAAGAAGCTGAACTGGCCGAGCTCGGCTCAAAAATGCAAAGCCGCGTACAAGCAAGCCGCAAAGTGTAGCCGGATGTCGGAGCGAGAGAATGAAGCATAGTATGAGAATATGTGCACTACGGCTTGCGTATGCAGGATATTCCAAACAGCAGAAGCAAGAGGAGGAGAAACTCAAGGCGTATAACCCCGGAGAAAGCGGGGGAGGGCGAGGCGTTGTGTATGTATAATAATAATAATCATCATAATACTCTTGAGTGGAAGGGCTAACCATCACTAGGCGACGGTAACGCCGAAGGCGGTTCTCGCGGCATACTACCTAGCGGGGGGAGCTCTATTCAGTTGATGTGGTCAGAATGTATCAAATAAACTGAGGATGAAATTCCCGATGTTTTTGCTGGCGATCCGAATGCGCGCGGCGTTATGAGGCGAACGTCTTGACCACTACGCCACGGAGGCGAGGTATTATAAAGGCAAAGACAGACTCAGACTGGTGTTGTCTGTCTAATCTTTGGTCCTTGTGGTTTGAGATGGAGAGGCAGAGTTTGGTCCTTTCAACCTGGGACCAATTTGATTCCGCCCCCCCCCTATTGTACTGCACACCCTCGCCACTTGCATTCTCTCCCTCAGGATGGGTTTTGCCTTCCATGATCCCGCTCTGGAGGTGTGAGTCATTCTGTACTAAATGGAGTTCAGAGAAGATATTCAGCAAGACATTCCCCTAGGTGCCAAGGAGAGCCGGTTCAGCAACCGGGTTTTCAGTAAATAGATGATAAGGGTAGCCGCTGGTTCCCCTATTAATTAGAGGATTATTAGCCAGTTTTGCAACCAAAATTGCGTCCCACTTAACTGAACTCGTAACGTTATTTTGACGAAACCTCGATTCGTTAATGGGACTGTAATCCCTTGTTTTAGCAAAAAACTTGCTATTACCTATAGGGAAAATTCTCGCCATTCTTAAACGCGTCACAAACAAACGAATGAAAGATATAACCAGAAAAGCTGGGCGCGGCGCAGATAATATTTGTGCCC
>NW_007396852.1:0-222 GCF_000475195.1 Diaphorina citri | reverse complement strand
GGACATTCTTTTTTTCAGGTATGAAGACATAAAAGCTTTAGATGGAGGACATGATGGTTTGAATATTATCAAACCAATTTGTGTATTCGGTTCCAACTACCTCAAACCAAATGGTTCCATCTTCTTGGAAACCAATCATGATCATTTGGACAAGATCAAAGAATGGCTCGGCATATGTGGACATCATATGAAGTTGAAACTGGTTGAGAATTACAAGGATTT
>NW_007396851.1:0-943 GCF_000475195.1 Diaphorina citri | reverse complement strand
ACCAGCGCATATTTCGTAGCATCAAAAAATAAACGGTCAAGTATTTTTTTTTTTATTTTTTTATTTTTTTTTTTTTTGACAATACTTCAAGTAGCTAGATAACAACTATACCTACCTACTGAGTCAGCAACTAAATCCATCAACATGATGTATCGGTATGGGTATTATGATAAGTAGGTAGTTAACTCTGGGTGGGCATGCTATGACACAGACTCATTAAGTCCAATATAAGTAGCTGATGTTTCGTCTCTACGAAAGATGATGGAGCACGAATCATAATTTATACTAATTTTATAGTCATAACTACGTCTCATTGTCTCATACATATCTATGTAGTGTAGTTGTTAGGTTTGGTCCGATGAAATCACCTGACTATAAAATCAGCTAAATTAGATAAGGATTAGGCACCATCAGTATGGCTATGGCTATTGTTTTAGTTCTATCGTTGGGAAATATGCTAGTGGAAGAGAATATTTATATATTTACATAGTATGTACTAAAACTATGTATGTACTTAATTATGTACACATGTAGATAACATTATGTCAGGACAAGGATGTTACGTCCGGTAAAAAACAATCTTTTAATCTCCATATCAATATTTACTCAAGTATCCTCATATTCTTACCTATCTTGTTTCTTATCCTTTTCCATATTCATTGTTGGTGGAGATGATAAAATAACCTCTTCTTCTCAATATTGCAATACATACTCCGCATAGTCGTATTTTAAAGTTTAATATGTCACACTATCAATTTACACATATTTATATTCATTATTGGTGGAGATGACCTTTTCCTCAATATGCTTTAAGAAACGCCTCCAAACAGAAGATTATTTCTGTATCTGCAATACGCCATACATAGTGAATACCAACCAGACCTGAAGGCGTATCTACGTTATTCAATTTGTTTATTTATTATTATTATTATTATTATTATTA
>NW_007396850.1:0-943 GCF_000475195.1 Diaphorina citri | reverse complement strand
TTGTAGGCTTTTTTCTGCTTTGGTGTTGTTCCAAGACGCTCGTTTGATAATCAAGAGGGCGTGAGTTCAATCCCACACTCGGTATGAAATTTTGTCTTCAATATAATTTATTAAATTTTACCACAATAGTAGTAGTAGTAGTAGTCCTACTCTCCTACTGTTGGGGTAACGAGGCTCTTTAGTCCTATTTGAGCAGTATAAATAAGAACTATTATGATTATGATAGACATCATCTGAGAATTCCTTATTACCTATTATTTTTAAAAGCCCGTTGTACGTTTTTTATGGGGTAAGATTCAACACAAAAAAATAGTAATGCTATTAACACTATATGATGATGAAAAAAAAAATATATAAATAATAACAAAAAAATGTTAACAAAAAGTTACAATAGTGAGCGAAAGATCGTAAAAAGGAATAAGGAGGACAAAGAATGCATAAAAATGAAAGGTGGTTGCAAAATGCGACCGGGAAGAATTTTAGAAAGCGACCTTTAAGGAGAACCTAACACAAAAATTAGAGCCAGAAAAAAATGTTGTTTTTTTTAAGTCAAAAGTTCCTCCAAAACCTTCATAGTTTTTTTAGTGAAAGGTGTCTTTTTATTTAAAACTTAAAACACTACCAAGTAATTTCATAAACCAACCTAATAGCAAAGGTTTCTTGAGTTTTTGAAAACTCTGCCACCGCTTTTGCTGAAATTGAAACCAGTTTTACTTTCCATTAGTAGTCGAGTCGTGATGCTATCAGCCAATTACAGAAAAGTCCCTAAGACGGTTCCATCTATTAATGCACCACGATGGATGTGCTTAACTCGAGTGTTCTGCGGCATTTCGCTTCTTATGGGATATGTTCATTGCATTAATAAAAAAATAGACAAAAAAAGAACAACAGAAAAGGAACATAGAAAAAACGCGTGACGTATAGAATTTTTCTATTTTTTTTT
>NW_007396849.1:0-943 GCF_000475195.1 Diaphorina citri | reverse complement strand
ATTATTTAAATATATAATTAATTATTTAATTATACTATCTGCCGTTTTTAAGTAAAATAAATAATTATAGATTTTACTGATTTATTTAGCCGTTTCCTTGAGGGCGCTCGACGTTTCTCGGGCCCGCGGATCGCTGCCGAGAGGCAAAAAGCGACCGGTAATGGTTGAGAGTATATCGAATTTTTTTCTTCAATAGGCGAGAGTACATAGATTTTTGAACACAATTTTTCGCGGCCAGAGCGCTTCTCTCCCGTTAAAAAATTTCATTTTACGCTCCAGCTAATAAAAAATTTCGCCCGAGGCAGAGCGTTCAGAGCCCGCGTAAAATTTGTATGTTTATTTTGGTACGGTTTCCTAGCGACGTATCTTTCTTCACCAGTTTTCCGGCTTCAGTCCATAGTAGGTCTTTCTTCAATGTATTCTTGAACTCAGCATCCTTCATGTCATACAATATGGAATGATTTTGAACGAATTGTATTAAAATATTATTATTATTACACAATTGGATCAAACTTTATTTACAAATGGTAACAAAAAGTATCTACATATTAATACAAAATAAAGTTTGATCAAGGGTGGGGTTAATGCCTATGGCATTTTAAGGTACGGTTTCCTAGCGACGTGTTTTTTGCGTCGTGGTTGACGTGATACGCTGAGCGTTTCACGTCGGGCACCTCTTCTGACACTCGTATTTATGAACAAGAATGATCGTTCTCAAGTCAAAAATGTCTCAAGTCAAAAATGACCAATCAAATGCCTTGAGACTATGCTTAGCACGAACTTAAGAGCCAGCATTTTGTTCATAAATATGGGTGTGAGTAATTAGGTGAGACTGTTTTCCTAGTGAGCGCATTGCGCCGGCTTGGAACGTGTTACGTCGACGCAGTAGATCCGACTGCGTTCAGAGGGAGTCAGTTTCGTTGTACGCTGCGTGATTTTCGTT
>NW_007396848.1:0-943 GCF_000475195.1 Diaphorina citri | reverse complement strand
GAGCAAAGCTGTCTCAAAGAACTTGGAATAATAATCAACTATAATCAGATAATGACACTTGTTAAACTCAAAAAAGTCAACACCAACCTTTTCCCATGGATAAAATGGTACTTCATGAGGGATTAAAGGTTCCTTGACATTATTTGGTTTAAATTTGTTACATGTATTACAATTCATAATATAAAATTTCAAATCAGAATAAAGATTAGGCCAAAAAACAGTATCTCTCACAAAATTTTTGTTCTTTTGATACCCCATATGACTAGAGTGCATAAGTTTAAGCATATCTGCCTGTAAAATCTTAGGAATAACAATACATTTGCCTTTGAAAATTATATCATTACAAACATGTAGCTCATTTCTATAGGAATATGTATCCCTTGAAGTGCGTTCTCGGGAAGACCATCACAGGTGGTAAAAAGTTACCAATGACACAACAAGTTGTTACAAGGGTTCCTCTTTCACCACTGGTCATGCTATTGACTTTTGTACTTCCCTTGGCAGCAACAACTTTGAAGCAATCTGGCACTGTGGTCGTACCAGACTCATCAAGGTTGAAATTTCTGGACCCATCTTTAAAAGCTGGGTACCTCTCCAGTATCTTTTTGAGATCGTCATAGAAGAGCTCTACATTATTAAAGTTGAAAGATATTGCTCTAGAGAGGCTAAACCCTTCAGGGGTTCTTAAAGACAGGTCTTCTTTATGTCTTTTCATGAAGCCCAGTAGCCAGAATTTCCCAGCTTTATTATCGACATGCCATTGGGCTGGTATTTCGAGATCATTGGCAATAGTCAATTTGTACGCTCTCACTTTGATATGTTCATAGGTGAGACCATAGAAATTTTTGCACATTTGATGATGTATTCAACCATGCATTTTTCCAGCTCATCATGGAAAATCTGACACGTTTTATAATTTGGTGTATAGCTTACCAGACCTTCA
>NW_007396847.1:10163-10869 GCF_000475195.1 Diaphorina citri | reverse complement strand
AAAAAAAAAAAAAACTCATATTAACATCTCTAGTTATACGCGTTTGATTTTCATTTTCATAAAAATCGGCGTTATAAAAAAAAAAAGTCTGGTAAAACGGGACAAATGTGACAGCCGTGCTTTCAGGACAAAGACAATGTTCATGCCCGCCATTACCTATGCATTAATTGGTTTATTGGTTTAGTTGGAAACATAAAAAAAGGTATTGAGGGGTAAATTTGACCCCCTTAAAAGATAAAAAAAGCGCAATCCGGGGTAAATTTGACCCAGTTAAAAGAACTAAAAAAGGGCAAACCGGGGCAAAACGAGTCCCCTGTTCAGAAGATCTGCAAAAAGTACGTCGGGGTAAATTTGACCCTGTTAAAATAGATCTAAAAAAGAGGGAAAAATAGGGCAAACCGGGGCAAAATGTGTCCCGTGTTCAGAAGATCTGCACAAAGTACGACGTAGCTCCGTCGCGCCAGGCGGGGTCATCCACCAGCGTGGCCCTACACAGGGGGCAGGTCTGCTCGCGGTCGAACCACTTGGTCACGCAGCTCTCGCAGAAGATGTGACAGCAGGTGAGCTGCACCGGGGTCTTGAACTCGTCATGACAAATGGGGCAGATGCAGCCCACGCCCAGCAGGGTCTCCTTCGTGGGAGACACGCCCAGTTGCTGTGAAGAAGAGAGGGAGGAGGGTATGAGAGGTTTTTCTTCGCATCAATG
>NW_007396847.1:0-4390 GCF_000475195.1 Diaphorina citri | reverse complement strand
CAAGAAAAATAATGATGACTTAAACTATTGACAAGAAGAGGATAAGAAAAGTTAAACTTTCAAATGACAGTGACAGGCACCTGCAGTACCAGATAGTGCTGATACAGAAATCAAAAGCAATGCGCCCTCGATGCCAAAGAGCGAATGGGGAAGAAGCAAATAAATTAGGAGAGTGTATGAGCCAAGAGACTGGCAGAGTATAGTGGAGTTCAGTTGGGGTTGGTGGAAAGCTCCTTAAGGAGCCCTGGAGAATATATTAAAAAAATGTTAGGAATAGAAATAGCTGATTACCAGACTCTTGAGTGAAGGTATCCCATAGGTGATATTTAGTCCGGAGCAAGAGAGCGATGCTTTCGACTACTCCAATTTTCGAGACGTGAGTCTGAATACACTATGCAATCGTTAGTACCTACTGTATGAAGCCAACAAATCTCCAATGCAATATGATTTTGACTTGGTTCTATACAGACAGTAACTTAAAAATAAGACTGTACCTGTATCTCATTGACCTTCACTTATCGACCTACTCCTCCCAGCATAGCGACCCTGAGTGCTGCGGCAGAGTGTGAACTTGCCGGGCTGAGTCTCAGCTAGGATTCCTTTACCCTCGTGTGAACCGCTCTTCTCTCATCTCATACAGATTGCCCTGAACTCCTGCGAACAATGACAAGCACGAGCAGAGATGACTACTTACTTTCTATACTACCAGTTATTTTTCCATTAAGCCTACCCACTTCTATGAAAAAGTGATGCCTCAGAACATCAATGTTGCAGATCTTCCAAGTTTGCTTAACACCAATTTGAAAAACTGTATTCATACGAAGACAAAGTGCAAACAGATGCCTAATAACATGCAAGATTGATAAATATTAGTAGGTAAAAAATAATTAAACTTTCAATGCTGTGACACTTCTAGATCCTCTTAACCAATACTATCGTCCTCTAATGAATGACATTCGAAGCACATTCTTACAACCATGCTATCCGAATCTCTACACTTCCAACCTTGTACTCTCTACTTGTATGTCCTATCCTCTAACCATCCGTAAGTCCATGTGCTGTTTGACCTTGGTATAATTTTAGTATACCAAATAACATAGATGCTTATAGGATAAGTCAAAGTAAAGATTCATTTTAAATGATATGATTATAATATATCTTTCATAGTTCATTGTGGATGTACTCGTCCCTGACCTCAGCTTAACCAGGAATTGAATCTAGACCTTCCCATGTGTTGGGCCTAGAGTTCATAGAAAGTAAATAAATTATAAAAACCGCATTTTATTTCATAAATATTATGTATTGCATGTTTATTTGAGTTTTCCAATTAGTTTTCTTATATCTAAAATATATAATCCTTATTACAACATGTCTTAGATAAGTTATATTGGAAAGTGAAAGGTTTCTAAAAAAATATTTATCAAGTAAAAAATAAAAAAGAGTGGATTAATAGGTCTTCAAGAAATAAAAATAAAAATAGAAGAATGTGAAGAATCTAGGTGGAATTTTATACTACTCCCAAACAAAAACATAACTTGTTGACAAAAGTTGAAATTTTAAACCATTTACAAGACTTGAAAATCGGGTTGATAATAAGATTTCTTTTACCAGAAATTCTCCTGCTCAAGAAGGAAACACGGTACAGGTAGGTTTAACTATTATCTTTTTTTTTTCTAATTACCCTTTGGATGGAAAGAAGAAAATTGCGAAGATTGGCCGAAGAAAAATTTTTCCTCTCGAAGTCATACGTAAAGGACAAGGATTGACAGCTCTCAAATATCGAGATCGCGACTCCCAGGAGTTGCCAGAAAAATTTGCCCTAGTAACTTCTTGATTGCAAATATTTTATCGTCGTTACTTTTCGGGGAAAACATGTTACTAGGGAGTATTGTTTCTTGCCCATTGTATGAGGGAGACATACTACAACACAGACACGAGTCTTGCTTGTGTTGTAGTATGTCCCTGCGGTGAAAACTTCGTGCACTTTTACATACTCGTCTGAGATTTTGAAATATCATAGTATTACAAGGTTTAATTAAAGAATATTAAGAAAAATAAACATGAAAGAAACATAAATATGTAATATAACAAAAATATGTATATTTTGAACATTTTGAATCCGACCAGTTGACGGTTCAATGGAATTCTTCTTGAACGTTGTTAAGCACACTTAAATGCTCGTCACAAATGTCATTCCTCATATCATACATCTCTGTATTTAGTAGTCTCTATGCTGTCATGATGTAGATGGCTTCCGAATTAGAGCATCTGCTTTTTGGGTTACAAAATATACATCTTAAAAAAAAAAATAATAATAATAATATAATAATAATAGAAATAAATTATAAAATAAAAATCGACGACTCCTACGTATGGGGGTAAAAAAACCGCTTTCAGAGAAATATTTGACTTGGTCAACTGGTCCGATTTCTGTGCTCGCGAGTGTAGTTTAGAGACCATCTGTTTTGATCATAATATTGTCTTCTTTAGAAGATAGTCTTTTCAGCCCTATGGGTGGAGTCAGACAGGATTTAATTCAGATTTCGAAGCCTTTTTTTTTTATTAGGCAATTAATAGCCTAGAATTTATTTTAACCAAGTTAGTCAGCCTAGATGCCTAGAACAAAATGCCTAGGTATAGGTTATTTGTATGAATGACAATTAATAGGAAATATGAAGTGTGTGATACTTAGTGTGATACTCCCTGTGAGTATCACACTAGGCTTGTACGTAGGAGGTCCTGTTTTTCAATGAGCATAAAGCATAAGAGGCAGTAGAAATCCCATTGATCATAAGTATGATGATGCTTTGTATTAAAAATCCATACTCAAAGCTTCATTTATTGTATTTTACATATGTTTCTTACCCTTTCTTTATAGTATGTAGATCTATTTTCTACTTTTTCCCTTAGATATACCTCTGACACCACCCATAGATCCCACAGTTAAAAGAATAAACCCTAGTTATCTAGGTAATCAACTAAACTAAATTCGCCATCTAAACACAATATTAAAAAATAAAAAATTACATATCACTTTTCAATAAAATTTTCTCTCGAAAACCGCTTGAAAGAACAACCAAAAACCAAAATGTTGTTCCTCCAACACCATATTGGTTTCAAGAGTTTTCTCTGAGGGCCAGTCTTCCATATAGAGGGTAAAGTTTGGGGTGCACTCAGTCTCGAGATTCTCGTAAGACTGGAAAGGTCGGAGTGCACTCAGCCCACGTCCTTCTGTTAACCAGGGGACCTCAAGATTCACCTTGAAATGAAGGCAGTGCAGACCCATTTTTTGCAACTCATATTATCATGGGATTTCCCGTTAATTCGTAAAAAAAACTCATATTAACATCTTCAGTTATACGCGTTTGATTTTCATTTTCATAAAAATCGGCGTTATAAAAAAAAGTCTGGTAAAACGGGACAAATGTGACAGCCGTGCTTTCGGGACAAAGACAATGTTCATGCCCGCCATTACCTATACACAATGCATTAATTGGTTTAGTTGGAAACATAAAAAAAAGGTATTGAGGGGTAAATTTGACCCCCTTAAAAGGTAAAAAAGCGCAATCCGGGGTAAATTTGACCCAGTTAAAAGAACTAAAAAGGGGCAAACCGGGGCAAAACGAGTCCCCTGTTCAGAAGATCTGCAAAAAGTACGTCGGGGTAAATTTGACCCTGTTAAAATAGATCTAAAAAAGAGGGAAAAATAGGGCAAACCGGGGCAAAATGTGTCCCGTGTTCAGAAGATCTGCACAAAGTACGACGTAGCTCCGTCGCGCCAGGCGGGGTCATCCACCAGCGTGGCCCTACACAGGGGACAGGTCTGCTCGCGGTCGAACCACTTGGTGTCAAGATTCACCTTGAAATGAAGGCAGTGCAGACCCATTTTTTGCAACTCATATTATCATGGGATTTCCCGTTAATTCGTAAAAAAAACTCATATTAACATCTTCAGTTATACGCGTTTGATTTTCATTTTCATAAAAATCGACGTTATAAAAAAAAAGTCTGGTAAAACGGGACAAATGTGACAGCCGTGCTTTCCGGACAAAGACAATGTTCATGCCCGCCATTACCTATACACAATGCATTAATTGGTTTAGTTGGAACCATAAAAAAAGGTATTGAGAGGTAAATTTGACCCCCTTAAAAGATAAAAAAGCGCAATCCGGGGTAAATTTGACCCAGTTAAAAGATCTAAAAAAGGGCAAAAATAGGGCGAACCGGGGCAAAACGAGTCCCCTGTTCAGAAGATCTGCAAAAAGTACGTCGGGGTAAATTTGACCCCCTTAGAAGATGAAAAAAGTGTAATTCGGGGTAAATTTGACCCTGTTAAAATAGATCTAAAAAAGAGGGAAAAATAGGGCAAACCGGGGCAAAATGTGTCCCG
>NW_007396846.1:0-943 GCF_000475195.1 Diaphorina citri | reverse complement strand
GTTTTAATTTATTTTACAAATGAAATATATACTTGAAAATTTTCCTTTCCTCTTTCGCTTAATTTTGTGGTATCTCGATTTCTTGCTTCATTTTCGAAAGTGGCCTTTATTTCCATTTTTGCCTTTATAACAATCTACCTCTTTGAATTTAGTGGTAATGATGAATTTCTGATTTTGGGCCTTTCCCCTTCTTCATTCTGATTTATTTTGTTTTTCTTGAAATCAATATTCCTCTCATCTTGCATCTAAACGTTGAACTATCCTAGATGGCGAACTACGAGTATTCTAGATGAGGTAATTATTGCGTAGCGCTACTAAGAAGTCAAGACATACCCATAAGGACAGTTCATTACCACGCAAGGTGCCTCTTGGAAAAAAACTATTATTCGACAATTTAGATATGCTTAGCATCGAACGAGTATTCTAGATGAGGTAATTATTGCGTAGCGCTACTAAGAAGTCAAGACATACCCATAAGGACAGTTCATTACCACGCAAGGTGCTTCTTGGAAAAAAAACTATTATTCGACAATTTAGATATGCTTAGCATCGAATGATCTTGTCCTTTTGCTCCTTGGTATCTGTTTCGTGACGATAGCATGTCCAATGTGAGAGTACCATCAGATAATGACAAGGTGTTGGACTGCTTTACAATGAAATTACACCAAGTCTTGGTAATAGGAGTACGAACGGAGTTTGGATGAAATTGTTAAAAAAGAAAATGAGGAGAAATATTATCAAACAATGTAATAAAATCTTGGATAGGATATTGGCAAAAATGCTGCATAGATAGTTTTGGCATTGATGAGATAACATTTTAGTAGTGCAAGGTTCATTGTGAATGCAGTCAATATCTGTATTAAATATATTTATTAATAAACAGTATTCTGTAATAGCTCACGGCTGGTCCACAACAATTGGATGAAAAATTGTTAACAAGCCC
>NW_007396845.1:0-943 GCF_000475195.1 Diaphorina citri | reverse complement strand
CCCAAATACTGCCCTGAATAAAGCCGGACACAAGCCCAGTACAATTTTAGTACCCATAAACCATACCGAGCAAATCAAAGCTTGCGGGGAAAACTCTCGTATGAAAGATACTTGGAAAAATTTCATTCCAAGTTCACCAGAGAGAAATTCGAAACCTGAATGTTTTCCTTGGCTTCCTACTAGATACCTGAGGTAAGATTTTTCTTCCTCTTTACGCTCAAGCAATTTCGCCAGAAAAAAAGGAGCAGTCAAATATTTACTTTTTCCATTCGAACATTGAACCTTTTTTTACATTATTTTAAACTCCCTACCTGCTAGAATTCCACAGTTCACATGAAAAAAGTGTATAAAATGGTAAGCTGTATAGCGAGGATAAGGGATAGAACGCGGGGGGCTATGAAGTACAAAGGATTAAAAAATACAAAGGGATTCAAAGGGTTAAAAAAATCTACCTACGCAAATATCAACTCTGTATTTTTTCATCAAGTCATTGTCTCTAGATACAAACACAGGTAGGCGTAACGTAAGCTCTGCTTCTTTGTGGTACACCCTGAATAGTATTATGTAACTCGCACCTGAACAATGAATGCTTTTTGTCTATTTTGCTGAAAATAGACAAAAGCGTACATGGGAAAAGTTTGGTCTGAAAATGTTCACCCTAGCCAGGATTTGAACCCAGCAGTTCTAGGTTGAGAGTTAGTCTCTTCGGTTCCTACTTTCGAAAAAAAAAGTGCAAACCAATTGGCATAAAAAAATGGACTAGGACAGCTCACGAAGGTATTAATATAAAATTGTGTGGCACATTGCATAACTAAAAAAAAAGATACCAGGCATTCATACAAACTCACCTGTACGTTATGAAAGCAAACACGAGTCCCACTAATGAGACACTACTGCCCAGTACAACCACTAGGGATAGTAAGCCTTCATCATGGCCAGTACT
>NW_007396844.1:0-943 GCF_000475195.1 Diaphorina citri | reverse complement strand
CCCCCAGACTTAATAATGTAGGGAAATACTAAAAAAAAAAAAAAAAAAAATCCTGCTCAAAATACATAGGTACCACATAGCAACACTTTTAAGGCGAAGTCCAATTCCCAGAAGGGATAAGATCACCTATTTTGGTTTTGAACTTTTGACGTTCAAGTCACAACTTTGCACAGGGTTTGAAAGTTTTTTTCGGGGTCATTCAAGGGACCGGAAAGTATTTAGGTACAAAAAAATCTGAGGTGAATCTCACACGACTTTCTTTTACATTGCGAAATTACACGGAGAGAAAAATGAGTGATTAGGTACCCCAAAAATTTTAGAAGACCAAGGTGGAAGAACTCTATTATTGGGTACCCCAAAAATTTTAGATAGGGTACCCCAAAAATTTTAGAAGACCAAGGTGCAAGAACTCTATTATTGGGGTTACTCCTCCTTTTACATTGCGAAATTACACGGAGAGAAAAATGAGTGATAGGGTACCCCGAAAATTTTAGAAGACCAAGGTGGAAGAACTTTATTATTGGGGTTACTCCTCTTAGCTTAAGGGTGTTGGAATGCTATAGGTATTAAAGCGTCGAGCTCCCCCAATAATTATAGAGTTTCGTATTGGAGTTCCGAAACCCAGTCATTCGATTGGGCAGCCTAGTTTTTTTCTCAAATGCATAAGGTTCGTTCTCGGAACGGCTGGCTTTCTCCTACCTAGCCTTTCTTCTCTCTTCGCTTTCGGGACGATAAGACCATAGCAGTTACAATAAAATTATTCCCTCTATCCAACTTCTAAAGAAGAAGAAGACATTCCCTATGCATGTGCAATATGTGCATGTGATGGAAAGTAAAACCTCATTTTCCCCTGCCATCCTGTATATGTACCCGTAAAAGTTTCGTTATCCCAAAGGATCAGAGGAAGATTTTTCTCTGAAAAAAAAAAAAAAAAAAAAAAAAA
>NW_007396843.1:0-943 GCF_000475195.1 Diaphorina citri | reverse complement strand
GACCTGGGGCTTACAAGGCAGGCGTGTAACCTCATTGCTGATCAAGAAGGTTATCTAGCCTAGTCGTGTTAAAAGTTAAAACTTCAACCTCAGCTTGTTCATTGAACTTCTAACTTACCTTCAAACTTACCTTGTTTCAGCAAGTGACCGTGGCGCAGTGGTTCCTTCATCCTTGTCCTTCCTATCCTGCATGCTCTCCTTGTTCCGAATTTGGTTGGTCTGCGGTCACCTAGCCACTTCGGCCATTGGTCACAGAATAGGCAATACCCCTGCGGGCAAAGCCATTGGTGGTACGTGGCAGGGACCAAAATATGCAACAACCTTCGGCCATTGGTCACAGAACAGACAATGCCCCTGCGGGCAAGGCCATTGGTGGTACGTGACAGGAACCAACATATGCAATAGCCTGGTCACAGAATAGGCAATAGCCTGCGAATTTGGTTGGTCTGCGGTCACCTAGCCACTTCGGCCATTGGTCACAGAATAGGCAATACCCCTGCGGGCAAAGCCATTGGTGGTACGTGGCAGGGACCAACATAAATAACCCACTTATCTCCTCCATGTCTGTTTGCCTTGTATGGCACATACCAGAGTGAAATTTGCAACTTATTTTACTTCAGTCAAACCTGGATAAACTGGAATCCAAGGGGGAGATGACTTTTTCTAACACTGTTGGAGGTTTCTGAAAAACATTAAGGATCAAGCTCAAACCTGGATACCTACAACCTAAAAGGGACAGACGAATTTTTCTATATTTTAAAGGTTTTGACATTGAAGTTAAACCTGAATAAACTGGAATCCAAGGAACAGACGACCTTAGCTTTTAGTTTTAAAGGATTCCACTTTAAAGATTTTCAAGTTCAGAGAGGTCCGTTTTGTCAAATTCCGATTTATTAAGGCTCAATTTTCCACTTTAAGGATAATTTTGGGCCAAAAATGAAGG
>NW_007396842.1:0-943 GCF_000475195.1 Diaphorina citri | reverse complement strand
GTTGGGGGGGGGGGGGGGTAAAGGGACTTTTCGGTCTCTCCTGACAGTATAAATGAGGTAGGTACATTCTGTTTAATTCTAGGATCTGGTAGAGTCGAAAAATCTGGAATATCTATATCTCTTTCGCGAAAAGGATGTACCTACCTATCTCAATCACAAAGTTTAGCCATATATCATGCAAAGGTGTGTCCAGACATATTCGAACGGCCGTCGATCGACGAGGTGAATCTATCTCCTCGAGGCAGTGTGGACGTGTCAGTTGACATCGAGCGACATTGGATAATTCTAATGTCTTTTATGGAGGCAGAAATACTGCAGCCTGTATTAGGCAGACTGGCATAATAAGTTTTATTCTTTCTTTGCAATATTCTTAACATATAATTATTCTTCATTATCCCTGTAAGTACTTCTGTACTTTTAGGGACCATAACTTCTTCTTATTATGTAAGGTATTCTTGATTTAGTTCAGATGATTGTATGGATGAGATGATTGTAAAAGATATTATGTTTTATGAGATGATTGTATGGATAGGGAATAGTGTTTGAATACCTCTATTTATGACTAAGATTGGACAACATCAACAGTTAAATCTCCCTAAAGATGGACTCAGAAACAGGATGTCAGGATGAAAAGTTACGGGCCACCCTGTATAATTTCTATAAAGAGAGTATAATTCTGGCGCATCTTTGAAGAAAAAAATAGAGAGAGAGAGAGAGAGAGAGAGAGAGAGAGAGAGAGAGAGAGAGATTCTCCACTGAACGGGAAATGGGTTTCCTTTTAAAAAGTCTCACGGGAGAGTGAATGGGGAAATATTTTGAAGACGTAGGAAGAAAAAGAAGAAGGAGGAGGAGAAGAAGGAGAAGAAGAAGAAGGAGGATAAAGGGCGTCTTTCCTTCTCAATTTATTGAAAATCCGGGATTGAAAAAAAGTAAAAAAAAAAAA
>NW_007396841.1:0-943 GCF_000475195.1 Diaphorina citri | reverse complement strand
TAATATCTGGATGGGTGACTATCCGATTTTAACCAAATTGTTACAGTCGCGTCCTTGGACCATACCGGTATAGCATACAAAATTTCATCGCTCTGCGACAAACCGTTCTTGAGATATTTTGTATACCACCTTTTCCAATTTTCCCATTTAAACCTGTAGTACACACATACATACATACGTACAGACCATGGGCTAAAAACCACTTTTTTGGAATCAGGGGATCCCAAAACGGATATTTCCACTCATTTCCCGATTTTGAAAATTTGGACCGATTGCAATACTTTCCCATTACCTTGTATAGGTTCCCTATACGTAAGGGTAATAGAAAGTTGTGTTCAGAAAAGGAAACTGAACACTGAGGTAATTTTTCAACTTCAACACATTGGCTGCTAAAGCATAGCATATTCTATGTACCTACTATGATGTTTACCCACATGTATGAAAACAACTCCCTTAAATAAGAGACAGACTCTTTGTTTCTTGGAATTTTTTCATCAAAGAAAAGTGGCAAAATTTCACTCAGGGGCCACTCTTTCAGATAACCATTTAAAATACAAGTTATAAAGCTATCATACGAAACTTTCAGATAACCATTTAAAATACATAGGTAGGTACCTATAAAGCTATCATACCAAAAGAGAGGAAACTGGGGAAGGAAAAATCAGCGAGTCGAATACGATTTGAACGCGTATAAATTTAGAAATCTGAAATAAAAATAAATAAATAAATGTCTTTTCTTTGTGTTACTATATCACAACTTTGGTGCTCACTGCAGAGCATTGTAGGATTTTTCCAAATACATATAGGTATTTATATCGCAATATCCAGCTCCCAATTACCTACCATGCTGACACCGGTCGCTATACGCATTTATATTACATAGCTACTCATTTTCCTCACGAGGCTGAGTGGGCCCCGTAACGGCCAGTCACGGAATCAATCA
>NW_007396840.1:0-943 GCF_000475195.1 Diaphorina citri | reverse complement strand
GACGGAAGATCAAAATAAATACCGACAACTTTTGAATTACCCATTACCAAGCACCTGAGAGCTATGTCCTGATGATGATCTACTCATGTAACGAAACGCGTCTTGAAACAGCTACTGCTCCAGCTTTTTATTGTAGATTTTAGGTAGAAACACACTACCCTCTACTACCCTCTGTCATTCTCTACTATCACTATTAATTTACATTTACCTCCTTTTTTTCTAGTTAAGCAAGGTCTTTTTACTGAATTGTTAGTTATATGTATTATTCTTTAACCCATCAAATATACGAGACCTTGTTTAGACTGCTGGGGTAAAGGGACTTTTCAGTCCTATTCGGGCAGGATAAACAAGGTATATTCTATTCTATTCTACCCTCACGTTACATGAGATCATGGGGAGTCAGAAAGATGGGGTTCAAAGTTCTCCCATAATATTGTAGGTAATTTCGTTCACCATAGCTACACTCACGTCACGTGAACTCACGTCGTGAGCGTGAGGTCAGTATAGCTATCGTGAACGCTGACAATACTACACTGACAAAAATCTAGGGTGCCGGCAGCCTAATCTGGTGACTGGGTTCCGGCAGTCTAATATTGAACTCTATATCGGGAAGCTAGACACTATTATACAGCATTCCAACAGTCTAAATCAGGGAAGTAGCCCAATAATAGAGTTCTTCCACCCTAAACTTGTGGCACCCTGTCACCATTTTTTTCCCTCAGTGTACAAACTACATTATGGGAAAACTTTGAACCACATCTTTCTGAATCCCCACATGAGCTCCCGTAACGTGATGATGATGGTAGTGTGTTCCTACCTTTAGACTTCAGGGAATCTCAGTTATTTTGACAGCAATGAAGAAGGAAAAACCGCAACAGGGAATTTCAATTTTCAAAAATGCCCATCGAAATTTCCCTCTCGTTTCGAATTCAAAATTTCGAGA
>NW_007396839.1:0-943 GCF_000475195.1 Diaphorina citri | reverse complement strand
ATAGAGGTGATATCCTGTTCGGCTACTTTCAAAATCAAAAATTTCCTTGTGGTGATCCCTCCCTGGTGACAAAGGCAGCGTCAAAATCTTCCAGCAGTATAATACTATTCTGAGGAGCCACACTGAGCAGATGATTCAGTCTGTAGTAAGTCAAACCACACTCGCTTAGATTTAAAATCAAAAATACCTTGTCAAAATTAGATTGAAAATCTAATACCTTGTGAAGATAAGATTGAAAATCAAATACCTTGTAAAGATTAGATTTAAAATCAAATACCTTGTGAAGATTAGATTTTAAATCAAAAATACCTTGGTTCTTTCTATCTTTAGCTAACTGTTTTATGCCAAAATTTTTATTATTTTTTTTTTTTTTCTCAATGAGTTCTATCCTGAGCTGACTGTTTTCTTCTATTCAGGACACTCTGGACAAATCTGGTCTACCTGGCGGTACCCAGGCAGTGGTCAACCTAGTCGGGCAAAACATCTTACAACCAGGCTCCCTATGGACAGAGCAGTACAAGAAAGATGTCTACTCCTCTCGCGTGAATCGAACCCAGGACCTTGTGAAGCAACTGCTGGCTGCCAACCAGTCGGTGAAAGCTTTTGTGTCTTTTAGTGGTGTGGGTAAGTTTAGCCAGAAACCTGCAGAGCTAGTGCAGTCTAGGATGTGTGTTTGTTCTTCTTAGACCTGATCAATTAGACATATGTAGCATGTCAGGTGCTGACTAAGGACAGCCACTCACTATCAGGGAGACTGACAAGTTCACTTGATCAGGTCCGCCTGTCAGGTCTACCTGATAGTGTGTGTGCTCAATGCTCATCAGGTATCAGGTAGCCCCGACAAACGGACCTTTTCAGCCGTACCTGTCAGGACAGGCGGACCTGATACCACCTGCCGGTCTACCTGTCACTATCAGGTAGACCTGACAGGCAGACCTGATTT
>NW_007396838.1:0-943 GCF_000475195.1 Diaphorina citri | reverse complement strand
GAAGTTCCCCACATCACCAACACATTCCTGCGGAAGCTGAACACTACCATCCAATGTAATCATTGTAGACATGGTTCTGGAAGTGACAGCAGCTTGGATCAGCCCCGGCCAAGTTGTGGCGCTCTCAAGAGCTCACGCAAATCCTATGACTGCCGCTTTCAGCCGCACAAACTAACTCAACTCTGTGTGGGAGAGCTTTTGAAGCATGACGTAAGTATTCTCATTTTATTACTCTTGTATACTTACAAACCTTTTGAACTCTCTCCAACCCACTTTACTTTTATTTATAGGCTAGCCTTCCCGTGTCTTAATCCTTTTTTTCCTTTTGCCTACTCAACCCAGTCTAATAATGATAATGTAACATTTACTCTCTGGCGTCTCTTCTCCCTGTAGCTTTTAGTAGAATTGTCTACCATGGGGAGATATACAAGACAAGCTTGGATCTGAATTAGCTGCAAAACTGTTCTCCTTTTCCTTTTTTTCTCCTCCTTGAGATGAAGAACATTAAAAGGGTGTGTACGGTTGGTCTCAGCCTCCTCATGTCTTCCACTTCTTGTTCTTTGCTTTCCTAATGTATCAGATGGGACTCACCTGTTAACTTACAGGGTGGACGTGTGTGAACTTGAATTTGGGACTGTTGGGAGGTATTCTACGCCGTGGAAACGATCAGTCCCCAGTGGATCACTAAAGCTGACCACTCACTATCAGGTAAACCTGACAGGTACGCCTGAACAGGTCTACCTGGTAGTGAGTGACTGCGTTTGACTAGATTAGATGTATTTTCTCCTCTTCTAAAGCTTGTTTCCCCTCTTTTGGCGTAATAGCGCCTATAAAATTATAAATTATAAGAAAATTAAGATGGCGAGAGACCTGGGCCCCGTTTCATGAAACTTATAAGTCCTGTAATACAGGGAAATTGCCTCTATTAAAGCCAAATTTTAAA
>NW_007396837.1:0-943 GCF_000475195.1 Diaphorina citri | reverse complement strand
GTAAAGACAGCAGTACGTGATTGCCCATATCGGATACCAACCACGCTGAACGTTGCTTCAGTGATCCATAGTCCATAGAGAACTGGTGCATTCAACGTGCTGTTGCCGATGGAACAGCTGTGACAGAAAAAAGTTTCAATCCTGAACACAACCAAATTCATGATTCACATCCACATCATAAACCGAAATGCTCTTTCACCCACCGATTTCACCACTGCTTACCGCCAAATTTCTTGTCCGATTAAAATAATGAACAAACAAATTTTGGGAGATTCGAACCAAGATATTTGGTTTTATTTCTTTTTAATGTGAAGCAGCCCAACTCAGGTGATGCAGGACATGAATTTAGTATGTAGAGCTTTGGAGCAGCCCAACTCAGGTGATGCAGGACATGAATTTAGTACGTAGAGCTTTGGTTTTATTTGAATGTTTAAATAAATACCTACATAAATATCCAGCAGATTCCAGCAATGTTTGAAAACATCTCAAAGAAGTTACCGACTTGGTGATTTGAATGTTGGAGTGGCCCAAGATTGAGGGATTTCAGTCAATCTGTACCCGGGTGTACAATCTCATGGTAAATTTTTAACTTGTGAACGTGCTCGGATACTATTCGGGTATAGTCTCCTAGCATTCTCAAAGGTTAACACACACTTTAACAGAATATTAAGAACTGACTATTAATTTTTTGTGTCTTGCCATGCTGCAATGTGGATTTCTTCCTTCAAAACAGGTAAGTGTGCCTGTGTTACTGAGGATGATGTTAACAATAACGCCTCACTAGATAATTTCGTTAAACAGATCAGTATTTCTAAAGAGCATTATGGTTCTACCATCGGCTTTAGTTCTATAAAGACCAAAGTCAGAGCTATATTCAACAAGCCCCGTATGGGGCGGGCGAGAGGCCCAAAGTCAAACATAAAGATTGAATTTTTCAAAACAT
>NW_007396836.1:0-943 GCF_000475195.1 Diaphorina citri | reverse complement strand
GTTGCAGTTTACACCCACCTTTTCGTACAAGCTACTCACTTTTATTCAGGTAAAATGGACAGATCCACGTCAAGTCACAAAATTTAGCGTAGTGTATTAAGCGGGGAATGATATTTGGAGATTTGTAGGTACCAAGCATTTATGCTTAACACAATTAAAATTCCTAATGCCAAAACACGTTTTGAGGTCGATAGAGTCTAATCCAAAGTTTCAGCCATTGATCCGTGTGTCCGTCTGTAAACAATATAAATATCTTGTGAATGGGTAAGAGCTAGAGGCTTGAAATTTGGAATGTAGTTCCCAAATGTGGCAAGGATGCAACATCCGAGATGTCAACAAATCCAGTCACACCAAATCTAAATGAGACTCAACCAGTCTGCTGTTCCCCAAATATACAACAGTATTACGTACTTAAATATGGTTTAACACAGTTAAATTCCTTTCATTTCAGGACGCGTTGCCTTTACGAGTAAAGGAGGTTCACATTGTGAAGGAACCCATATATTTCAACTTGGTCTGGAGGCTATTCAAACCTTTCATAAGAGAAAAACTTCAGAAAAGGGTAAGCATTACACGATTTTTTTTCTTCTTCTATTTTTGAAGAGATTTGTCAAAGGAGACTGTAACTATAGACGGGAGTGTGCTAGGCCAAGTTCCAGTAAGGACGCCTGTGTATCTTTACACGAATCGATTCGGCAGATTTTTCTCACCTTCATATCTTACTATCCCGAAATCGAAGAGTTTGAGGTAGTATAGGAGAAATCTGGCCGTTCCAAGAACGAAATTTGTTTAAGATAAAATCCACCTCGGGCAGGAATTTAACGCTCGACCTTAGGAGCCCGTTCCCACGATTTTTGTCATTCGACAAAAATCGTGTTGTGTGCAGTGAGAACACACTCATTTAAATTACATTGCCTACAGGAAATTGGGGGGGGGGGGGAAA
>NW_007396835.1:0-943 GCF_000475195.1 Diaphorina citri | reverse complement strand
GTAGAGGAATTATCAGCACAAGCCAGGTATGTGATTACATGAGTAGGTTATTTAATATGTAATGTATTTATGATTGTTTTTTCTTCTCTCAAACCTGACATGGTTTAGTTTGCCAGAGTGTGAAAAGAGAGCGATTGAACTTCAATCATTAAATACTTCAAGAACTTTGTAAATGTAATCTAATATTGAGGATTTCAAAATTCCACATGTTTTGTGTGTCTAAAATATGACTTAATCTAGAGCTAGACCACAAGAGGTAGGTACTGCGTTGCAAACTTTCATATTGCTAGATTTTTTCCACCTATACAGTGATCAATTGATTATCATAGTGTAAGAATGCAATACATTCCTATATCGAAAGAGTGACGTACGTATAAAATTTTGTGACACACAGTATCTGAACGGCACAAAAATGACAAGGCTGGAGAATTTAATTTGTCATTCACGCGTTGTGTTTCAGTATTAATAATAGTAGAGTTGTTAGGTTGGAAATGATAGTCCTCAAGAATAACATGTCGAAGAACATTAGGTGGTCGTAATAGCATCAGATTCATATTAACATTTGTTAGGAGACCAGGTGATAATGGTGTGGTTAAAATAGTCTGTCGATGTAGAAAATGAAAATTTTGTTTATGTCGATAGTGCCTAGATCAACAGAGAAGTGACTGTAACTTGATCATAGCTATTGGAGAATCAATTGGCTTGTGTTTGAACAGGTACTTGTGTACCTACGTACATAGGGATTGAACAATGAATAATAAATGATACATCTAAGTATGTTATGTAGAACAACTACATATTACTTAAGTAAATACATACATGTACATATTATGTACCTCCTAATCTAACTGAAAATGATATCCTGAAAAAAAAAAAAGAAAAAAAAATCCGTATCATGCAAATATAATCTCGAGAATAATAAAAACAAGTGGAAGAGGTCCCA
>NW_007396834.1:0-943 GCF_000475195.1 Diaphorina citri | reverse complement strand
AACCAGGTGTGAGATTTTTTCTCTACACGCGTGTACTGACGTTCGGATTTTTAACGCGTGTACTCACGGGTTAATAAACGCCCTAGGTCACTGCGACCTGGTTAGATCTTTTGTGACATAAGACATATCCTCAATGTAGACGTGCAACCGTTCAAGAAGTTCAACTACGCCATCAGCCGCCATCTATAGGCTGAACCTCCAGTTTGTAGTTGAGACTCCGTACTGGGGTGTCTATAGAGCTCAGTTTATGCATCCGCCGGCCATACTAACCTGTACGAATATGAGGGTGAAGGGCCCCTTGAACGGGAGAACGACGATGAATATACGATCCATAACGTGCGAGGAAAAGTTCTGAGGAACGAACCGATCTGTAGGAAAAAAATGTCCGTCATACTGTTTGTATTGTCAATGGACTGTTCACTGCTCAGTCAAACCAAGCTTTTTTCAGATTTTCAAACGTTCTTGGTTCGTTTTTACCAGAAAACTGAACAGAAATCAAATTTGTAAAAAAGAAGGAAAAAGAAACTGACAGTTGAAGAAAACGAATTTTGAAAATCAATTTTCAACAAAAGTGAGGTTGGAACCAAATCATGTTCAGGTTGTGAACTTAGCAGAGTGTTCACAAGAGTTGTTCAAGAGATTTTAGAGCAAGGGCGCTCAACCCTATGCCCGCGAAGGATTTTTGAGTGACCCGCGAAGGATTTTTGAGAGAAACAGGAAAACCTGGTATCCAAAATTTGGCCCGCCTTCAAAAAAGGTTGAGCGCCCTTGTTTTAGAGCTTCCCAAAATTATTAGCTAAACCCAAAAAGCGTCAATATATTTTTTTGTACATTGCACATTGCATAGTTAAATGGAAAATAAGGCATTCATACAATTTATTTATTGGTAGACTAGTTTTGTCTGTAGGTATTTTACGGAAAAAAAAAAAAAAAAAGCTCATGG
>NW_007396833.1:0-944 GCF_000475195.1 Diaphorina citri | reverse complement strand
ACACGACGGCTTTATCCCTTCTTATCTGCTGGTCTAGTCCCTGACAAAGAAATAATGGTCAAACAATATACTGGATGTCTCAATCATTTACCCACATTTCCTCCTTCTTCTTTCAAAAGCTCTGATAGAGGGAGCTGTCTGTGACAACTAACAACGGAGGTTTATAGTCCCGAACAACGGAGGTTTTATAGTCCCGAAATCGAAGAGAGGATGAAGATAGGATAGGAGAAAGCCAGGCTACAGCTGGTCCGAGAGCGAACCTTATCGTTTTAGGATAAAGTTCCTTTCAGCTGGGAATGGAACCTGTGACCTACCGCTTTTAAGGTACATAAGCATGCTACCTTTCAAGCTAACCAAGCTAGAAACGCCAGTTCTGTTTAACTTTAAAACCCAATGACCTAAATATACGATGTGACCTACCGCTTTTAAGGTACATAAGCATGCTACCTTTCAAGCTAACCAAGCTAGAAACGCCAGTTCTGTTTAACTTTAAAACCCGATGACCTAGATATACGAGTTGTTGTTGTTGATGTTGTTGTATTAGCATCATACATCAACCTCCTCTGCCGTCCTCAGGTCAAGGAAGCGTGGCGCCTCCGTTGGGTCCGTCCAAAGTGTGGTGACGTCCAGGTTGGTGGGTGCTGGACACTGGAATAGACGTTTCACGTCGTGGGGGCCCCATCTTGCACTTCGGGCATGAGTTTGACGTTACTCCATCTATCCTGGACATGTAGTTGTAGTGTAGGCGGGTATACATACGTACTTATTAATTTTATATGAGTTTGACGTTACTCCATCTATCCTGGACATGTAGTTGTAGTGTAGGCGGGTATACATACGTACTTATTAATTTTATACTTAAACCTATTATTCGATTGGACAATATTCTAATTTCAGCCTTGGGTCAAAGTGTCACCATTTTCAAATATGTAACACCCTGTATA
>NW_007396832.1:0-944 GCF_000475195.1 Diaphorina citri | reverse complement strand
AAATAAAAATTAGTAAGATGGAAAAAATAATATAAAGAAAAATTAAAAATATGTAATTATAGCAAAGGGCATCAGTTTCCACAATAGTTAGGTAATAAGTGCATTAAAAAATTTCCATACACTTAACATAAAATTGCAATATAAACCCTTCAAATTTCTTGCCTGGTTAGCCAAGATAAGAGTACACACTACACGCGGAGAACACGGGTCATCCAGGAATTTTTCGGGTTAGAGGTGTTGTGTGTTTTAGAGCAGAAATGATGGATGACAGCGATTAGCTTATCAAATGGTGATAATAAATGATATACATATCTCTTAGTTGGTCTGTGAAATTATCATCAAAGTGAAGTGGTAGGTTGGGGATATATGTATCAGATACCACAAGCAATACCCTTGTCAGTAAACAAAAGGGGCAAAAAACACATAGAGAATAATATTAGGTAGGTACATACAAAAAACACACGGGAATGTGAAAACATGAGGTTTTATATCCTGATTGTTATTGTATACTACCTAGATGTCTGGCACAAACGGGAATGTGAAAATATGAGGTTTTATACCCTGATTGTTATTGTATACTACCTAGGTGTCTGGTATCTATTTAACTCGGTGTTGCCTTTACAATCTGCAAGGATAGCACTTTGGGGATTTGGGATTTATGAATATGATTATGTACGGGTTTTCTGGCACTGAATACTGTTGTGATGACAAAAGCTGTGTTTGGTCTTGAAATTCATAGCTGAAAACACAGGTGGGAATTCAGAAGAGACTAGGTAGATTGTTGTTTCTCCGTTTTGGCTTGCTTGCAAAGAACACTTTGAGAAATCAAATCTATCATAATAAGGATCGACATCCCTAATTAAAACACATTGAAGCATTTTGTCATACCTATTTAATTTCGGAATCAAGAAAGGTTGACATTTGGTACCTATTTGTGTTGTTAT
>NW_007396831.1:0-944 GCF_000475195.1 Diaphorina citri | reverse complement strand
AATCTCAAGTGGTCCGCGAGATTTTTGGTTTATCAATAGTGGTCCGCCAATTCTAAAAGGTTAAGAACCCCTGTACTAAAGAGATGAATAATATAATTGAACAATCAATATTGGCAGTGGTAACGGGCAAAGTCGCGTCGATTGCCAGCTACTCCGGCTAGGAGTTTTTGGTTTTCCTTGGATGATGCACTCAAGAAACATATCTTCAGGAACAATCTCTTGGAAACTAATGAGATCAACTTTGATATTCTGGTAAGTAGAAAATAAATAGTCATTTGTGAATACTATCTAGGCGCACGGCAGTGCGCCAGGCCAAGTTCCGTTAAAATTACTGAAATAAGTTATGTGGGTACCTAGCTAGTGTACCTACTTATGAATACAAAGATGAAGTGCCTAATTCCACATAGTCCCTCTACCTTCTTTATTGACCTTAGTAAATACCTACACATTCTTGCTTGGATGATGCACTCAAGAAACATATCTTCAGGAACAATCTCTTGGAAACTAATGAGATCAACTTTGATATTCTGGTAAGTAGAAAACAAATAGTCATTTGTGAATACTATTTAAAATTACTGAAATAAGTTATGTGGGTACCTAGCTAGTGTACTTATGAATACAAAGATGAAGTGCATACTTCCCCATAGTCCCTCTACCTTCTTTATTGACCTTAGTAAATACCTACACATTCTTATGTTCATTACATGCACCTAGTATAGGTAACATGAATTTTTGATTTTGACTATTATAGATTAGAGGGTGGGTAAATTAAACAAATCTAAAAAAAATAATAATAATAAAAAAAATTTCATCTCTAGAAATTCAGATCAAAATTACAAGTGTTTGTCACTTTTTATTTTTATTAATATTCCTTTTTTTAGTGTGACATAGATGTTTACTATGATGCCGAGTCGAGTGTCATGTTTCTTCATTTGAGAGGAGTC
>NW_007396830.1:0-944 GCF_000475195.1 Diaphorina citri | reverse complement strand
AACCTCGACATTACCCTCCCCTCCCTAATCTCTCTCTCTCTCTCTCTCTCTCTCCTTACTCCCTTTCTCTCTTTCTATTATCCTCACGACATACCAAGGTAGTTCAAGAGCTTTCTCTCCCTCCCACTCTCCCCCCCCCTTTACTTTATCGTCCTATATTCCTACATCTAAGAGGTCTCTCTCACCATCTCTATCTTCCTCTCTCTCTCTCTTTCTCTCTTTCTCTCTTTCTCTCTCTCTCTTTCTCACTCTCTCTCTCCCTTTCTTTCCCACAAGTTAATCCATCCTTCTGTCATCGGCCTCAATTACAATTTTCTGTTCCGATCTCTTTTGTTGCTCTCCGTCTGAGTCTTTACCTTACTCCTCTCTTCCTCCCTCCCTCACCCTCCTTTTCCCTTTCTCTCTCCCCCCAACCATCCTTCTTCTCCCTTTCTCCCTCTCCCTCTCTCTCACACCCACACTTTGAGTCAAAAGATATTCACCTTCAAGCGTTGTGCCGTATCAATTAAATCTTCATCCCCATCATTCTAATGATCAACTGTGAAATGGCGTCATCTCAGGTTTGATGAACTTTGACTACCTATTCATTGTTTCAATTTATCCGACGCAGACTATCTGAACTTTTGCAAGAAAGTTCTTATCCCCTCTCAGAAATATGTCTCTGTGATGAAGATACGTATTCCAATTACCTATACCCTTTTTCAGTCGTTAATAAGCGTGACGGTTTGTCTTTCCCTAAAAGGGTTCTTTTTCATGGGAACGGCACTCACTATCAAGTAGACCTGACAGGTACGGCTGAACAGGTCCATCTGTCAGGTCTACCTCTGATACCTGATGAGCACACACATAGGTAGACCTGACAGGTGGTGTCACCGGAGCTACCCAGTAACTTGCAAATTAAACAATAGAGAGACATTATATTGATGTCAGCAGTTCTGGGAGCT
>NW_007396829.1:0-944 GCF_000475195.1 Diaphorina citri | reverse complement strand
GGGCTGACGTTAAAAGTTTATTATAGCCAGCCTAGTTAGCTTAGTTGGTAGTGCGTCTGCCTGCCTTATAAGCACTAGGCCGCGGGTTCGATTCCCGCCCGGGGCGGATTTTATCCTGCTGGGATAATGTTCGTTCTCGGAACGGCTGGCTTTCTCCTATCCTGTCTTCCTTCTCTCTTCGATTTCGGGACGATAAGACCATAGCAGTTTCAGTTCCCTCTGTCAAACCTCTTTAAAAAAAAGTTTATTATGTATACATATCAGGTGCTTTATCTGTAAATATTTTGAGGTTATGTTTTTCTTGTGTGTGGGTTTCATTTCCAATTATCTTAATGTTTTATTATTTATGTTAATGTTATTATTACTTTTCTACCTCAATGTCTTTTCAAATCTCGATGTTGTGTGCGTGGTAACCATCCTCGTTAATCATTTCTCCATGTCCATATTTATTAGCTTCTATAAATCTTTTCCATTCTCTTAGACCCCATCATTTCTTCAGAATCTTAATGTTTTATTATTTATGTTAATGTTATTATTACTTTTCTACCTCAATGTCTTTTCAAATCTCGATGTTGTGTGCGTGGTAACTATCCTCGTTAATCATTTCTCCATGTCCATATTCATTAGCTTCTATAAATCTTTTCCATTCTCTTTCCCATCATCATTTCTAAAATTCTATCCATATTATTTTATTTAAATTTAGTTTGCCTTACCATTCTTCGACATACGTCTTCTGGAAGGCCCAGAAAAGGTTAGATCGTAGGCACAGCCGCGAGACGTGTGTCAAGAGTGCTACGTCAAACTAATTCAACTCACCATCACGTCTCAAAGAACTCTCAAGAGTAAAGAGTACCAAAGTACGTAAAACTGATTTCTTTTATGACCATCAATCACCATCTCACCTCATTAATCTCTGATTACCACCGCGTAGTTCCCATCAACGA
>NW_007396828.1:0-944 GCF_000475195.1 Diaphorina citri | reverse complement strand
ATACAGTAGAGAATAATCTGGAATTCATATTTAACAAAGAAAAAAAATAAAATAAAGGAAAAACAATTAAAAAGAACTGACTACTTACTTAAATAAAATTGGAATTATTTTGGATGGAATCGTTTAGAACAAATCATTGTAAAAAAGGTCTAAAAATGGTGCAACTTCTGAAAATGACCCAGTACCAATTGAATGTAGGTACTGCTGGGAGACTAAAACGGAAAAAAAGGGTGAAAAAATCATGCTCTTCCCTCATATCTGTTCTCCCATCAGATCTGACCATGACTCTCGCCTCTCTCTCATCTCTGGACAAGGAAGACCCCACCATTCGTTTTGCCTTGTCTGTCCAATCCGCCTGGTGTCTGGGCAACTACCATCAGCTGAACTTGAAGAAATATTTTCTTTTGAAATGGTGTAAAAAGAGTGGACGAATGTAAAAACCCAACAGCAGTACAGCATTGTCTCACAGAATGTGTTTATATTGGAAGAAAATTAATTGACAAGACAGTTCCTGAGGATTGTTCATGGCTAACTTACATGTCATCATAGTTGTGTGACACCATCAGCTTTTCTCTCTGTACAGGCGCGCCCCCCTAAGTAGTGCGCACGTCATGGATTTGTTCCTGGAACGCGAGCGCAAGCAGGCCACGGCGCGACTGCTCAAAGCGTATGTATTCTGGGGGAAAAAATTGGGTTGGAAAGTCTGTAGGTTTTATTACTTTTTTTTACGTGTGTTTTCAATCGCACTTGTTATAGGGAATCTTTACAAGGTGAGGAAAAATTATTGGTATATTAAAAATGGTATTTGTACTAAAAAAAAGTTTAGAAAAGTGATTTTTTTTCTCTTCAGGATTAGTTTTTTTTATGGTCAAGATTTCAGAGAAAGACAAGATCCCGTGTTCAATTTTTATATGTAAAGCTTTTTTTTTAATAATTATTTTAAT
>NW_007396827.1:0-944 GCF_000475195.1 Diaphorina citri | reverse complement strand
ACGATAATGTTAGTTCTATTGGTTCTAGTACTATCTGACATTCTGATTTAGATGTACTCAGGTCCTAATTGCTAAAAGTTCACCACCTACCTAGACCATCAAACGGTACCATTTCCAATCTGTCAATCGCCTTGCGAACTTCTTTCAACTCCAATCTCTATTGATAAGCAATTTCTAGCCATTGACCCAAATTGATTGGCCTGCGAACAATAGATGAATAATAAAGTTTCATTTGGTATGTATAGGATGTCACACAAAGTGGAATGTCTCGTGGAACTTGGGTAGGTTGATGTGCCTTGTCGTAGCGTGGTACAGAAACCTACTGGTACGAATTTCTCTTCAAATTCTCTTGGGTAGGTTGATGT
The DNA here is from genome assembly GCF_000475195.1 of Diaphorina citri. Classification (NCBI taxonomy): domain Eukaryota; kingdom Metazoa; phylum Arthropoda; class Insecta; order Hemiptera; family Psyllidae; genus Diaphorina; species Diaphorina citri. The sequence goes on along the minus strand of NW_007396827.1, from coordinate 579 downwards.
GCCTTGTCGTAGCGTGGTACAGAAACCTACTGGTACGAATTTCTCTTCAAATTCTCTCTGACAACCCACACACTCTCTCTGTTTTCTAATGCCTCAAGAGACGAGATTGAAACTTCTTCGTCAAAGAATTGCATGCAAAAAAATTAAATTTAGATCAAATCAAATATATGTTACTAAGGGTACAGAACTCACCTCAGCGTTGTAGCTGTCTACACGGTGGACTTCAGATGTGGAGATTGGTGGTTTGAGTACTTTTCAAGAAAACATAACACAAATTCTCTCTGACAACCCACACACACTCTCTTTTTTCTAATGCCGCGAGAGACGAGATTGAAACTTCTTCGTCAAAGAATTGCATGGAAAAAAAAATTAAATTTAGATCAAATCAAATACCTATATGTTAATAAGGGTACAGAACTCACCTCAGCGTTGTAGCTGTCTGCACGGTGGACTTCAGATGTGGAGATTGGTGGTTTGAGTACTTTTGAAGAAAACATAACCACTACTTTTCATTTTCACTTACTCGTAATACGCTCGCAGGGTTTTCATACTAAGCAACCATCATCACGACATACGGAG
>NW_007396826.1:0-944 GCF_000475195.1 Diaphorina citri | reverse complement strand
ATTAGACAAAGGGCGAATTTAGAGCCAGGACCACAATTGAGCAGAATTAAGCTTTAACCAGAAAAGAACCATCCAAAAATATAAAAAAAAATTTTAATCAACCAAAAGATTTTTTACCCCCAGTTCCCCTAGTAAAAAAAAAAGAAGTAAAAGGTGAGTGTTTCACCGCCGCGCCGTAGTATGCCTCTCATCAGATGGTCGAGAAGAGACACAATACTTCCCATTTAGGTGCTGGGTCAACACGCGAACACCAGAAAGTAACCCGTTGAAATATTTTCACTCGAAAAAGAGTACAAACCTTCTGTTCGCTCGTTCCTTTCTGCTTAATGCTGTCTAATTAACAGCATTCACACACACACACACACACACACACACACACACACACACACACACACACACACACACACACACACACACACACACACACACACACACACACACACACACACACACACACACACACACACACACACACACACACACACACACACACACACACACACACACACACACACACACACACACACACACACACACACACACACACACACACACACACACACACACACACACACACACACACACACACACACACACACACACACACACACACACACACACACACACACACACACACACACACACACATACCGCACACATTCTGGCAGTATAAGCAGGGTATATTCTATTCTATTCTAATTAAAATTCAAACGCGGTTTAAGGTTGACTCTTCAAATCTTAAATGAAGCAATTTGATTGGTTGATATCAAAAGTGTCCACCAATCAAAATTGTGGCCCCGGCCATTAAACTAATTACAGGGTGGTGAGTTAGTGATGAAAAAACAAGCCAAAGCGAACAACTTTTGAGAGGGGGTAAAAAAGTGAATTTCAATGTGGCTCCATTTTTTTTTTTTTTTTTTTTTTTTTTTTTTTTTTTTTTTTAC
>NW_007396825.1:0-944 GCF_000475195.1 Diaphorina citri | reverse complement strand
ATGGTCTTATAATCGCTATAATGTGGGGGAATCTGGTATTGTATTGTAATTACATACTGATTTACTGATCAATGGACTATGCATATGGATAACAGACTGATAAGCTTCGTGTTGGAACGATTAAGAACATGGACTACTGTGTTCTCTTGGTAACCTATGTCTCTGAGACGTGCAATTAGTCAACATTGAAGATGTACAACCAGTTTGGTGCTGCATATAAATATCCTCATTATCGTGACTGCTATTACATCATGCGCTGATAATGACAGATAATGTGCAAGAAGTTGTTAATGGATCAAAACAAAGGACCTTATTGGAACCATCATACACGTCTACACATTAAAGACATGTCTAATTATTATGGCTACGAGGTGTCTTAACACAAAGAACATATTGTCATTCGTCATAGAAGAAAGGACGATATTGAAGGCGAATAAAAAAGGAAACTCAATGAATTAAGTGAAGAAAAATTGAAAAGAGAAAAATAATTATTTGAAACATGGACGGATAGGTGTTGTAGCATGAAGGGAAGAAGATAATGCGTCCATATTATTCATTCTTAAAAGTTTAAACAAAAGGTGTTGTCCAAGATTGAAAAAGTTAAAGAAGGTTATGTTGACACCTGTCTGGACATCAGATTTTCAATATTTATACATGTACATATTGTACATACAAGTATCAAGTATAACAGTTATAAACATCATATAGTTACTATTGGAAATTCCACTAGTAGGTATTCTGTGAAAGAAAATATTGTCCTAAAGCTCTCTAGAGTTTACAACACGTTCTTTGAATTTTCCTCGGAGCGACCAAGTTGTAATTTGTAAGATTACTAGACGCACTTAACAGTGTTAGATTTCATGCTCAATAGTTAAATCAATTAGCACTTATCTTGGTTGTAATACTTTTACACCTAACAGTCCTAACTCTGGCACCAGATCCTA
>NW_007396824.1:0-944 GCF_000475195.1 Diaphorina citri | reverse complement strand
CAAAAAGAGGGACAGGAACAGAAAGAGGAAGAAGAACAAAAGAAGGAACAGAAACAAAAAGAGGAAGAAGAACAAAAGAAGGAACAGAAACAAAAAGAGGAAGAAGAACAAAAGCAGGAACAGGAACAAAGGAACAAAAAGAGGGACAGGAACAGAAAGAGGAAGAAGAACAAAAGAAGGAACAGAAACAAAAAGAGGAAGAAGAACAAAAGCAGGAACAGGAACAAAGGAACAAAAAGAGGGACAGGAACAGAAAGAGGAAGAAGAACAAAAGAAGGAACAGAAACAAAAAGAGAAAGAAAAACAAAAGCAGGAACAGGAACAAAAACAGGAAGAGGAATAAGAACAGGAAGAAGGCTGTATCACCTAAGTCTGAATTATTTTCACAAGTTTCAATTTTCAGGAGACAACCCTTGCTAGATTTTCTTCTACTTCCGATCTTAATCCGGCACACTTTGACTTCTCAAGGCACAGTTTGACGTAGCCCCTGTTTATAATTTCACATACCCCAGGGGTTATATGACTGCATAAGGGTCACAGCGTGATGTGCTCACAGATACAGAAGCTTTTGTTTAACAAAGTCATTTTAATATGAGATACAGAAACACAAAGAGGGAGAAAAAAAGAGAAGTGAGGGAGAGAGAGAAAAAGGGGAAGGAGTCAGAGAAAAGGGGAAGGAAAGAGAAAGAAAAGAGAGAGAGAGATGGAGAAAAAGATGTGAGAGAGAAAGAAGGATAGAAAGGATGAGAAAAAACATAGGGGGAAGAAGAGAGAGAAATAAGATAGAAAGAGGGAATACGGGAGAAACCGAGAAAGAGGAGAAGAGGAAAGATAAAAAAGAGGAGAAGAGGAAAGAGAAAGAAAAAGGGAGAAACTGTAAGAGGAAGAGGGACGGAAAGGGAGGTAGAGAGTTGTAGGATGACAAAATTTCATTTAATTTATTT
>NW_007396823.1:0-944 GCF_000475195.1 Diaphorina citri | reverse complement strand
AATTTCGTTAATTCTGGTTTCTATAAATTGTAGCTCACAATTTTCAAAAATTTCGCCTGCGGCGCTGCTCATTTCCCCGTTTGTTGTGTTAACCTTCATCCCCCCAGGATATGTGAATGTGGAGACTGTATAATGACAAATTTCAGGTTCATGCTTTTTAAAAAAAATTCTCCTGCGGAGCTGAAGATTAGGATTTTGATGAGACTGAATTTCTGAAGATTTTAGACCAAAATGTTCAAAAATTTCCCCTGCGGCGCTGTTATTATATTCTATATTTCTAAAAAAATGCCAGTTCACTTATAGTAAATACCTATTAGGGGCCCAAAGCCAGATCAAAGAGAAATGGCTGTAGTTCTCTTGAGGTCATTATCTTGGTCAAAGGTCATTTATCTTGAAAAAATTTGGCCTGCGGCGCAGTTATTTCGTGTGGTGCAAATGTAGGACTCGAGACCTTACCCTAGTCGGATGAAAAAAAATTGAAGAAATTTAACAGCCCTGAGAACATTGCTTGGAAAAAAATCGGCTGCGGCGCAGTAGGAATAGGGTGGAAAATCTTGGAAAAGTAGACTGGAAATTTTGAAAAATTGGACTGGAAAACCGGGAAAAGTCAGGGAATTTTATTTTTCCATTTTGGTAGACACCCTGCTTCTAATAAAAAACTTCTCTATAAACTTCTCAAAAAAACTTCTCCAAAATTAGGCTTCTCAAAATAGGCTTCCTAAATTTCTTCTACGCTTCTCCAGACAAATTTTCTGTACGACTGAAAAATCTCTACATGTTTGTTTACCTAGTTTCCTAGGCAAGAAATCGATATCCCTTAGCAACGAGTATCGATAAATGAAACTCCCTAGCAACCATCAACTCTAAAATTGAATAATTATGAAACACTCTCGTGTTTAAATCGCGACTTTCGCGACATTCCCCACCGGAAATGAGCCCTCTAA
>NW_007396822.1:0-944 GCF_000475195.1 Diaphorina citri | reverse complement strand
GTCCTACTAAACCTATCTCCATGGAGAAGGAAGAAGATGGGAAATACAGTGTGTAGGTGGCAAGAAGGATAGAGAGAGAAAGTAAGGAGGAGGAGGAGGAGGAATGAGGAGGTAAGTATGTATGTACCTAGCTACCTAGGAAACTTGGAAAGAGATGAAATGAAAACAAAACATATAAGTTGGAGGTACCTTACTTACCATTGCCAACCTAAGTAGGTACACTTACATAGGTACTCATGTATGCATTGTTGTATACTCGTAGATATTTATTATTATATGTACCTACCAATGTTCAAGTACTTAGGTATGGTTCAGTGTTTGACCAATATTTTACAAAAGTTCACATTAAAATCAGATCTAAACTTGAACTACAAACTGCTTACCAGAACTTGAACCATAGCTTCCCAGTTGCCAGTTCAATGCTTGGCTCTTGCTCAGGGACTGTTCAATGACTTCATCCACCTATATTTTAAGTACTTACCTACTTAAGTACTTAATCAGAAGTGTTCATGTAATTTTGACAGAATTACTTCCTTCTGATTGTAAATTCAAAACACACCCTCAAAAACTGAGCCTGCGAATTGTAAATTCAAACCCTTCTCCTTAGTAGGTGGTTTGTTCTATTGTAAACTTTGACATTTCCAATGTAAACACTAATCACATGTGTCTAAACATAAGCTCTAGTTTGTCCAATTGATAGCATCCAGGCAGGTACGGCTAAGTCTTAATTAAGCTCAGATAATGCTGACGGGATTTCCCAGTCTGGCATTCTCTGTTACTTACAATCCGTTTTTGTCATTTTGTGAAGCCCAACGTGAAATCTAAAATAATTGGTTCGAGTCGCCTAATCTCCCCATTAGAGATGGTTCAATACATGCGACTAAGGTAGGTTGAGATATGGAGATTGAAACTGAAAATAGATTTTTACTGAGGAGCTTTAAGGC
>NW_007396821.1:0-944 GCF_000475195.1 Diaphorina citri | reverse complement strand
GTGAAAGAGTTAAGGTGCCTGGCAGGACTCGAAATGAGCATTTCAAGCCACTCACGTTCAGACGGTCTGAGGGTAGCGATCATAACATGTCACTCAGAATAAATTGATATCTTATATCGTGTTTGCTTCCACTACTAGGAAAATTCCTTTTACTCTGTTTTATTCAAGTTTATCCAAGGCCATGAATGCTTTGCCATTTTAGATTACACAAGGACATCATTCTTACACCTTATCCTTTGTTGTGTTTTTCATTACATTTGTTATGTACTTCAGGTATTCATTACACAGAATCTTCATCATAATCTCTAGGAGGAAGAAGAAGAAGAAGAAAAAAGACAACACTTTCTGCTGGCTATCTTGAGGAGCTCTTAGCACGCCAGCCTAGTTACCTTGGCGGGTAGCGCATCTGCCTTGTAAGCGCAAGGCCGCGGGTTCGATTCCCACCCGGGGCGAACTTTATCCTAAACAGATAACGTTCGTTCTCGGAACGGCTGGCTTTCTCCTATCCTGTTTTCCTTCTCTCTTCACTTTCGGGACGATGCGAACACGATCTAAGATTCTAAAAAAGTTCAAGATATGAAAAAATACTCACCTATTTAAAATGAGATCTAATGTGTACAAAGTATTATTAATTGAGTATTTTACAGTTAGATGATTGATATGTTCATTTGTATCCTGAAACAGAAGAAAACAGACACAAATTACTACAAAGTTGACCGCCTGTTTGGGGAACAATAAAAGGTTCAAAATGTTGAAATGACCAAAAATTTGCACTCATATTTCGATTGCAAATAAGTATGTATTGTGTAACTTAAGGCCAATCTGATGAGGGACATACTACGCGATGGGCATGCTACGACACAGATCACAAGCGTCTAATGTAGCGGCTATTTCATTGCTACGAAATAAAAACAGCGGTGAAACACTCATCTGACTCATCTTTT
>NW_007396820.1:0-944 GCF_000475195.1 Diaphorina citri | reverse complement strand
GAGGAATTGAGGAAAAGCTAGGTTCTGGAGGGATGAAAGTAGGTGGAAGGTACGTAGCAGGTACCTTAGAGAACAAACTTTGCGCTGACCCAATTAAACTTTTTCCGGTGAGGTCTGATTTTTTGCTGAATGGTGCAGCAATTAAATTGAGCAGGTTCCGCTTCATTGGTAAGACGATTCGAGAGGAAAAAAAAAAAAGTTGAAGTAATAATTCTTTTTGATTGTTTAATTAAAAATGTATTCAATAGGTTTTTTTCTAATTAGCTGTGTTAGGAGTTAGGTATGTAGGTCGAAAAGGAGGAGTAGAAGGAGGAGGTCGAAAAGGAGGAGTAGGAGAAGGAGGAGGTGGAAAAGGAGGAGGAGAAGGGAGAGGATGAGGAGAGTTAGGCACTCACTACATCTTAATTATGCTTTTATACCTACTTTGAACTTTTTTCTTTCTTTTAATGAAGATTTTAAATTTGGTAGGTACCTGCTAATCTACGAATTAGCAATTATTTTCGTTAGGTACTTACCTAAGTAAGTAGATACTTACCAAATTCGGTAAACTTTCGACCAATTTTCTTGTTTCCTCCCATTTTATCAATTGAATTTTTCTCTGGCATTTATTCCTAATTAAGGGAGATGAGTATTTTTGTACCTTGAAGATTTTAAATTTGGTAGGTACCTGCTAATCTACGAATTAGCAATTATTTTCGTTAGGTACTTACCTAAGTAAGTAGATACTTACCGAATTCGGTAAACTTTCGACCAATTTTCTTGTTTCCACCCATTTTATCAATTGAATTTTTCTCTCGCATTTAGGTATTCCTAATTAAGGGAGATAAGTATTTTTGTACCTCCTTTACTTTTGTAGCTACATAGGTAGGTACATGCCTAATAATTACGTTCTAGCTTCTTTTATCTTCTCAGCCAGTCCCTCCACGTTTTTTCTCAGTCTTCTA
>NW_007396819.1:0-944 GCF_000475195.1 Diaphorina citri | reverse complement strand
ACAAATCGCTCACACTGCTCGTGTTCTTGTTGCGTTTCTCCGTAGAATTGTGCTTGGGCACGTACTAACTGAGAGGGCCCGTTAAAATATTTTGTGAATCTTGTGATGAAATCCTCCCATGTTTTACATGTAATTTTTTGCGCGATCCACCAGTCTTTGGCGCGATCTTTTAGTTGTGGGGTTACTGCGTACAACCATTGTTCGGGTGGACAGGCTGCCGCTATGAGGTTGGATTCACATTTTTCTAGAAATTCGTTGGGGTCTTCTTCGTATTTGCCATAGAATCGTGGAATATTAATGGGTAGTGGCTTATATTTCAGAGTGGGTGAATTCATTGTCATATTTTGTAGTATCTGATTTTGAGTAACTAATTGTTGTTGAATGTTTTGGAATTGTAAGCATAGATTGCAGTTGAAATTTAGATTTGGTAGGGAAGGCAAATTGTCTGGTAATCCTACACAGGTGTGGTGAAAACTGCTTTGACATTGTCGGCAAGTTATACGGCTGCGTCCTATACCTATGCAATTTGGATGTTGGCATCTCAATGAACTTTGTGTACTTGTGGGTGGAATTTGATTGGGAATGAAAGTGGAAGCTGTTGTGGTCCCTGTATCATATCGATTTTGATTATCATATTGATTAGCGGACCATGTGTTCATAGTTTCTGGATGTCTGTTTGATTGTGGGGTAAATGATCTGGTAATGTTGTAGTTTGAAGCTGTAGTGGATGTTCTTGTATATGTAGGTTCTTGTGAATAGGTGACTGTGTTGTAGTTGTTATGTAATTGGTGTACTGTGGATAATAATCCTTGTTGTGGTGTGAAATTTTGGAGTGAAAATGGAGATATTGTTGGTGATGGGCTATTTAGACCGAAATTGATTGTGTCTTGTACAGTAATATTAAATGGAGAAGCTAGAGTACTTGGTAGCATAGTTTCGGCTGA
>NW_007396818.1:0-944 GCF_000475195.1 Diaphorina citri | reverse complement strand
TATCCTATTGAATGATGCTTATTATTTGGGTGTTCTCCTAACCTAACTTTTACAATATCTCTAACCGTATAGTCAGTCAGTATACATAGCTGAAAACCGCCAAAAAGCGGTCAAAATACCGCCGACCGTAGCACCTATCTCAGCTAAACGTTTTGTGTTACATCCTTGTCACATTCGTGAACTACATACCAAATTTCAAGTCTCTAGCTCATACCATTTCCGAGATGTTAAATTACACCGAAAACCGCCAAAAAGCGGTAAAATGCCGCCAACCGTTGCACCGATCTTAACCAAAAGTTTCGTGTCTCACTCTTGTCACTTGTGAACTACATACCAAATTTGAAGTCTTTAGCTTATACCGTTCCCGAGATATTGTTAAATTACACCGAAAACCGCCAAAGTAAAATGCCGCCAACCGTTGCACCGATCTTAACCAAAAGTTTTGTGTCGCATCCTTGTCACATTTGACATCTACATAACAAATTTCTAGTCTCTAGCTCTTAGCGTTCTCGAGATATTTTGTTTACAGACAGATAGAAGGACAGACACACGGACCAATGGCTGAAACTTTGGATTTAGGCTCTAGGAACCTATGTTTTGGCACTAAAAACTGACCATCGAAAATTTGACCCGATTACATTACTTTCCTTCCTATAGGATAAGAAAAGTAAAAAGGGACAATATGAGGAGATGATAAATAAATCAGAAAATTCAAAGTGTTCTGCTAAATACTTTATGGTCGTGTTGTTGTTAATATTCTTAAAATTGTTGGTAGGTACGGTAATGGTAATACCACAAATTGAGTTTAAACTCCGTTTAAGTTTTAATCTCGGTTTAAGGAATCTAATTGGCTAAAAAAAAAAATATTTAAAAAAAATCTGGTGTGAACATCACACGACTTTCCTTATCCTATTGAATGATGCTTATTTGAGTGTTCTTTTACC
>NW_007396817.1:0-944 GCF_000475195.1 Diaphorina citri | reverse complement strand
TTTTTTCGGAAATTCCCTTTTATAAGCCTCAAAATGATAACAAGTCGTTTTTTTATGTCTACATAATATACATATTATCACTACTCACGACAGCACGACAGACGTTTTCTCGTGAGGGACTAAAGAATGTCGATACAGTTCATAACGATCGACCAAAGTAAACCTAGAGCTGTGTCCACATATACCTAGTTGACGACTGAAACCCTCCACACTGCCTCGACAACATAGTTCACGACGTCGATCGACCGTCATCGACTATGTGTGGATAGAGCTTTACTTCTTCTTCTTCTTCTTCTTCTTCTTCTTCTTCTTCTTCTTCTTCTTCTTCTTCTTCTTCGCCTTTTCCCATCTTCAGATGGGGTCGGCGTTGTCGTCGCCCTCTCAGGCAAACTGGTATTCCCCTAGTCCGGAAGATGGGGTCGGCGTTGTCGTCGCCCTCTCAGGCAAACTGGTTTTGGCTAAACAAAATTTTCCGAGTGGGATGCCCTTCGCGCTCAACCTTCGCTATTGATATAGCGAAATAGAGCTTTAGTACCTAGATGTTAATTTCTCAATTTGAATTCTCAAAGTACCTAAATTACAAAGCACCCCTGTGCGGTAATGAAATTGAAACTTTGGAACCTTGGCGCGTCCGAAGTACTACCCTGTCTCCTCTATTGACTCAAAGTCAGAGGTCATTGTAATCCGATGTTAATTTACTCATGGGTAACATGGTAATCTCGTTTACTTATCCCCTGATCCGTGCAGGTAGAGGTAATGGGAAATCCCCTTGCTAAAGAAATAGCCAAATAGCAAAGGTTGTGAGTACGAGGGGCATCCTGTCTGGCTAGGGGACGTTAAACAGAGAGAAGACTAGCGTCTAGCTGTGGAACTATAAACAGGGAGGAGAACAGCTAACCCTAACCAGCCTAGCTAGCTGGCAGTTCCTCAAAGGGTTCTCTCTG
>NW_007396816.1:0-944 GCF_000475195.1 Diaphorina citri | reverse complement strand
CCTATTATTATCCGATATTCGTATTGTACCGTCGTTTCACAAGTACCGAAAACGCCGTCGGGGAAATTATTAGTAGAACGAGAACGAAATTTGCCACCTTTCTCCCGTTATTATTTCCCAGGAAACTTTCAAAGTGCGGCTCTTGATCAAACGACTTTCGCTTAATGAGTATTTGTTACCTACCTACAATCATTTGTACTAAAAGAAGAAGAAGAGGAGGAGGAGGAAGAAGTAGAAGAGGAGGAGGAAGAAGAAGAAGAAGGAGAGGAAGAAGAAAAAAAAAACTTTTGTTTAAAATTTTCTGTCATCAGTCTTCAGATTTTATCGGAAGACACGCAGGCCTTCGGACTAGTGATGTGTGAAGAGTGAGTGAGCTGAGTGAGTTATGAAAAAGAACAGCTCTCTTCAGGGGGCTACTCAGTCAGTGAGTCAGATTCTAAAGCCTTAGAGCTGTAGCTATAGTGTTTTCATATCACCATATCACTATTATAGTGATATGGTGATATAAAAAAATTAGTGAAACTTGGGTCGGGAGAACTCCATTATTGGGGTTTTCCCCCCGATTTAGGTTGTTGGAACGCCAAGAATTCCCGATCATGTCCCCCGAGAAATCGAATCGAGCTTCCCGATATAGGGTTCAATATTAGAGTTCCGGAAGCCATAGTCTCTCGATCGGGCTTCCGGCACCCTAGTTCTTTTCTCAGTACACCTCTACCTGAGCCGTCCCCCATCACACACAACCCATCATAATGTCGTAATTTTGAATTTTGTCCATTAGTACTATTGATTGCCGCTTCTACCTCTCCCTCCTATTTTCCTACTCCCTCCCTCACCTCCTCGTCCTCCTCCTCCTCCCTCTCTCCCTCCTCCTGTCTCACTAAATTTCCATTTAGTTGCTTTTCCTAGTTGGGGATTAAACGGCATTATCCTGTTCAGTATTCATC
>NW_007396815.1:0-944 GCF_000475195.1 Diaphorina citri | reverse complement strand
AAAAAAGAGTAGTTCCTTTTACTGAGTAGCTCAGTTGGGATTCAATCCCAAAGATGAGTCAAAAGTCGCATCTCTACTGAAAAGTCCCTTTACTCCAGCAGTAGGCTACTACTATTACTGTGGTCAAATTCTCAAATTATATTGAGGATACTTACTTACTTACTTACTTTCCGTGTCCTCTTCTTTCTCATCAAATCTTTCTTCCCCAGTAATTTGAGACAGAAGGAGCCCGCAGCAACAGAACATCAGTAGCGCCGGCGTCTCCACATAGTGTCAACAACATTGACACTCAATCCTCCCAACACCTCAACCCCTCCTCGCATAGGACTGAAAAGTCCCTTTACTCCAGCAGTAGGCTACTACTATTATTGTGGTCAAATTCTCAAATTAGGATTGAGGATAAAATTCCATACCTCGGCTGGGATTGAACCCACGCCCTCCTGTTTACCAGGCGAGCGCCTTGACCACTAAATAGGACTGAAAAGTCCCTTTACTCCAGCAGTAGGCTACTACTATTATTGTGGTCAAATTCTCAAATTATATTGAGGATTCCATACCTCGGCTGGGATTGAACCCACGCCCTCCTGTTTACCAGGCGAGCGCCTTGACCACTACACCACCGAGGTAGGTCTACTTAGCTTGGTTGGTAGCGCGTCTGCCTTGTAAGTGCTAGGCCTTGGGTTCGAATGAAAGCTCATTTTTCCAGTAGCTTTTGGGGATGAAAAAAATTAAATATTGGTCAAAAAACAAAACTGGTAAATACAAAAATAATAAAAATAAGTAGGTAATGATGATATATTTTTTTTTATTTAAATTAGTAAACAAAAAATGATAATTCGAAATAATGATGAGCAAATGAAAATATAAAATAAATCAATCTTTCAAAATAAGTTTCTCCTGTAATAATTATAATATAGGTAATCCAAGAATATTTTAATACAAGG
>NW_007396814.1:0-944 GCF_000475195.1 Diaphorina citri | reverse complement strand
TCTCTTTTCTTTTCTTTTTTATTCCTCTAAATTGAAAGAAAGCAACAAAGAAAAGCAAGCACTTAAGACTGGAAGACGGAGGAAGGGAGAAAGGGAGTAGGCGGAAAAAAAGGAGGGGAAACGATAACAATGAAAACAAGCTGGGCCCGTCCCTCCGGGAATTTTTTAGCCCGTAGTTTATTCGATCGTGATTAAAGAAAATCAGTACCTATGTACCTACCTAATTTGTTTAATAGTCAGTTTATTATTATTTTTGATTTGATTTTTTGATTTTACTTCAATGTAATGATTTAAAATCAAGACTAGAGCCCGTTCTCCCTTTATTCCCAAGATAAGGTTTAAGTCACCCATCCATTTATCGGCCTTGCTCGGCGTAGCTTAACACAGGTGACGCTAAAACCGGTCTTAAAATAACGAATGAAGTGTTATCTAAAACTTTCTCGCTTTGAGTTCATGAGGTCGTCGCGACAAATTTTGAGATCAGAGCTCATTTGTGTGAGAAAATGTGAAAAAAATCCCCCCAAAAACCAGTTTTTTTTTAGTTTTTTAGCTTTATGGTTCTCTGGACAAAATTTGCACCACCACTTTCGTGTTCCTGGTAAAAAAGACTTTTAATTTGATATATAGGTCGACCAGGTTTGGATAAGTCCTTCTATGGGGACAGACAGACGACACCGAAGCGAATACAATAGCCCGTCCCTTATACCTTTTTTATTACTATCGTAATATTAAAGGAAGGATGGGCCAAAAAAGAGGGGAAACAATAACAATGAAAAAATTCCGGAGGAAGATGAAGTGGCAGGTGGAAAAGGGCCAGGGGGGATGAAAGGGAGAGAAGGAGAGAGGATGAAAGGTAGGAAAGAGGAAGAAGAAGGAAGGAAAAAGTATAAAAGGTAGAGAGAAGAGCAAGGGACACACAAGGAAAGGGAAAGGAAGAATAAGAA
>NW_007396813.1:0-944 GCF_000475195.1 Diaphorina citri | reverse complement strand
TTTTATTTTTATTTTTTTTTTTTATTTAGATTTATTATAGTGTGCCAACATTTTATTATAATTATTATATCTAAAATTGGGTACCTATATTTTGTACCTAATTATTTGTAAATAATGGAGGATACAACATACTACATAGTGGGGGGGAGTGTTAAGGTATTCATCTTGTTTGGGTTTTGAAAAATGGGATTTATTTGAGACAAACGATGTATGTAAATCTGTCTTTGTTGCGTGTTGAATATGGTTTAAAAATAATAATATCTTCTTTGTTGTATTTTTTCCCCCACACTTTTTTATGCTATTTCAAGTGTAAGTGTAATCTAATTGACTCCCATGGGTATTAGAAACTGTCAAACTTCTTGATTTGGGCGGAGCGCTATCGCGCTCCTTAATGGGTATGTAAATTCTTCCAAAGTCTGTCCTTTCACTGTCTTTCCCTCCCCTAACGGGTAATTGATCTCTTCATCTCTCTCTACTGTCCTATTAGCCTGTTACTAATGTTACATGTTTAACCATGTATAAAATTCAGTCGAAGAAAATTATTGGCTTTGGTCCTTTGTTTTTTCTTCCCCGCTGTTTGATTACGGTATGTACAGGGGACACAAGACATTATAGAATAAAAAAAATGGTCAACCCTACAAGAATAATGGGGAAGTAGTAAAGTAAATCTACTTATCTAAATACTTAAGCGTCTGCCTTGTAAGCGCTAGGCCGCAGGTTCAATTCCCGCCGGGGCGGATTTTATCCTGATGGGATAATGTTCGTTCTGGGAACGGCTGGCTTTCTCCTATCCTTTCTTCCTTCTCTCTTCGATTTCGGTACCATAATACCTTAGAAAATACAGTTCCCTCTGTCAAACCTCTCAAAAAAAAAGTTGCAGTTGTACAGTGACGTTAACCCATATTAGTCGCGTGTGACCAAACCTCTATCTCTCACCCCCTTCA
>NW_007396812.1:0-944 GCF_000475195.1 Diaphorina citri | reverse complement strand
CCCCACCACCTCCAAGTCTACCTCTCCACCTCTTAACCCGACTATTGTCTGCCTCCCCCAGTCTATCTCACCAACTCCCACTACCTTTTCTCCTCCCCCTCTCACTCTTGCTACCCTCACACCTTCCCCTAATCTCCTCCTTCACCTCCCCTCTTCAAGAACCTTTTCACCCTCCAGTCTACCTCCCCAACTCCCCTGGTTAGTAGGTAGGTACCCATCCAACTCTTTAACGTCCCCCTCTTACCCTTCCATCTTCTCTCCCACCCAGCCCCAGGGGTTACCTACATGTTATGTACCTATTCGAAAGCTCTGGGGGGATGGGGGGGATGAAAACGCCAAACGTGTCTTTCTGTGTGTAGGTAGGTATACCGTCCGTAAATTATGCATCTAACTTTATCCCGGGTGCTTAATGCTTATCTATTCTGCCAGCTACTTGCCGTATGTACAATCGAGGACAAAATTTTGGGGCGAGCCTAGTTAGACAGCCTTTTCTGGACGTGTTTGAAAATATTTCCACCCAGCCTAGTTAGGTGAGAGGTTAGACGTTAGAGCGTCTGCCTTGTAAGCGCTAGGCCGCGGGTTCGATTTCCGACCGGGGCGGATTTTATCCTGAACGGATAAGGTTCGTTCTCGGAACGACTGGCTTTCTCCTATCCTGTATTCCTTCTGTCTTCGCTTTCGGGACGATAGAAGTTCCCAGAACGAACTCAATCCGTTCAGGATATAAAATCCGCGCCGGGTAGGAATTGAACCCGCGACCCAGCGCAGCGCTTACAAGGCAAACGCACTACCCTCCAAACTAACTAGGCTGACCATAGAGCTTTTCAGAAAAGGCCGTCATATTGAAAGGATGGAAATGCAAACTGTGCCCCAATTTTTGCACTCTCCTGTATCCTATGATTCCACGAGTGCTGTGTTCTGAACTGTCATTGTTTGCAAACTTC
>NW_007396811.1:0-944 GCF_000475195.1 Diaphorina citri | reverse complement strand
TAATATCTAATTTAAATGAAAAGTATAATATAAACGTGCAAACTAGAGATAAAAAGTAAAAAATGAATTCAGATTGCACAAGTTGCGGAAAAAAAATCAAAATTTCGAATTTCCCGCCAACTTTACACGCTTAAAGGCCGACAATGGCCTAGCTCAGCCCAGTACATAAACACAGCCTTAGGGTTATTTACCAGCACACCCAAGCCTCAAACTGGCCTTTTCGTGTATGTGTAGAATAAGAATAGAATAGAATATACCTTGTTTATCCTGCCAGAATGAGACTGAAAAGTCCCTTTACTCCCGCAGTCTAAACAAGGTCTCGTATATTTCATAGGTGTAGTTTAAACATATGTAAATAAAAAAACCTTGTTTAAATATTAAAAAAAAAAAGAAAAAAATACAAGAATATGTGATAAAGGATTAGGATTAGGACCCAAACCATATGTGTACGACCTTAACTACTGCTACTCTCGTTCAAGTAGGTACGTAATCATCCTCACGAGGTCTAGTGCACTTTCGACCTTCAACCTGTTGGGAATCGAACCCGGATCTTCTGTGTGTTAGGCTGATGAGTATGCTTGATTTCCAAGAGCCCGTTTCCACTTGTCGTTCGGAAAAAAATCGTGTCGTATGTAGTGAGAACACTCATTTAAATTGCATTTCCTACAGGACATTTTGTGTCGTTCGGGAAAAAAAATCGTGTCGTGTGTAGTGAGTAGTGAGAACACTCATTTAAATTGCATTGCTTACAGGACATTTTGTGTCGTTCGGGGGAAAAAAATCGTGTCGTGTGTAGTGGCAACACTCTCAAATTACGAGTACACTGCCTACCTACAGGACATTCGGGGGAAACTCACAAGTGAGAACGGACTCCAAGGTAAAGAAATACTCTTGGACTTTTTTTTCAGGCAAAATAAAAGCTAAAAAAAAAAAAAAAAAAAAAA
>NW_007396810.1:0-944 GCF_000475195.1 Diaphorina citri | reverse complement strand
TTATATTTTCACCGGATCCGGTGAACGAAAACTGATCGTGAGTGGGGCGCTTCCGGTCTGTCATCAGTTGTACCTTTTCTGTTTACTTTGCAGGTTATCATTTTACTCGTGATTTTTGATTTGAAGCCACTTTTCATAGACTTGTTTTGTCATTCGTAGGTAGTTCAAAAAATCCAATGGTTCTTCACTTAATTCACTCAATAAAGAAATATGAGATGATTGATTTCGATTCCGCAACCACTTCTTGCACCATTGTTTACGCTTTTTTGAAATGAGTTGATTGATTTCGATTCCGCAACCACTTCTTGCCCCATTGTTTACGCTTTTTTAATTTTTTTTTTTTTTTTTTTTTTGTAACAACACAATAGATAAACCAAGAGCAGCCATGTCGACATCTTGCTCCGAATCCATTTTTTAAAATGATGAAAACGAACGCTATCTGATCCGCTGACCGGATCGTGTGTGAGCATCGTAACTAATCCGGTGACCGGCAGTATACCGGATCGTGAGTGGCCGCCTTAAAAATTATATGATAGATGAATTCCCACGTAAAAAGTTGTGAAAAAAATCCATATCTGAGGTCAAAACTGCAAAAATTAAAAAGTGACTTTGAAAAGTCGGAAATTAAAATTTCATTTGCCGTTCTAATGGAAAAAGTTCAGAGAGTTGTGACGTCAGATTATAAGAAATGCATGTGCTCAAAGTCTCAAACACATCAGGTACACAAGTGTTACCTGTGAGGGACCTTTGCTCGGGACAGTTGATGTGACGTCATCGCGTAGGGAACGTATGACGTGACGTCAGTAAATAAAATTTGCCGGTATTTTTTAATCGATTCATCTCGGTATCTAGAAGACGTAGAAGGAAAAGAAAAATTACCTAGTTTCTCATTGTCTTCAAATTTAAATTTAAACTACATGAGTGCATAATAATAATAATGATAA
>NW_007396809.1:0-944 GCF_000475195.1 Diaphorina citri | reverse complement strand
TCATCAGAATAGATCATCTGAAGAGAAAATCTGATGGTCAGTCTAGTTTAACTTCGAAGGTGTCTCTGTAAGCGCTAGTTCACGGGTTCGATTCCCCCATCTGGCCAATCGCGTTTATGAGAACAACTGAAAAAATAGATTTATTTTGGCGTGAGACGAGAAATTTCTTGTTTCGTGAAAACAAGACCCAACACAAGGCTCTGAAATCAAGAGCTCTGTCTCTAGAGGGTTTTCCAGCCAATCTGATCTGGGAATATCAGAATGTGTGCTGAGAGCAGAGGGTATTCAGTATTCCTACAATCTGATGTACCTACCTGATCTGATGGGAATATCTGAAAGTGTGTGGCTGGCTTTACGTCACTCAGATGTGTGAATTCGTGAAATTCCATGGGGGAATATGTATGCCTATTATAGAAGGAGTTGATAATGATGTCGACAAACTCTATAACAATTCAAATGACACCGAATAAAAGCAACCTAAGGAAGTTACAAAAGAAATTGAATAATATCAGATGGGAGGAGAAGAAAAAGAAAGGAAAGAAGAAGAAAAAGAAAACGAGGAAATAACCGATGAAGAAAAAGAAAAAAAGGAGGAGGAAGAAGAAGAAAAGGATAAGTTCAGCGGAGAAAACACTGTTAACATTATTGAGACGAACGGCACATAGATTTTTTCCAATGGTATAAGCACAGCTGGTAGAGTTAATTAAGTTTGAACGGAAAGCAGAGTCAAACAGACGCTCTGGCAACTGGGTTGTTTGTTTTTCCCCTAAAGAACAAACCGTAACAAGAAAATGGAAATTGTCGCATTGGAAAGCGGCAGACAAATTGGGGAGAAATTGGCCACAGGAAATTGGAGGAGGAAGAGTAGAAAGTGGAGGAGGAGGAGGAGGAACAAATATTCAGGAAGAGGAGGACAAAGAGAAGAAGGAAGTGAAGAAGGACGT
>NW_007396808.1:0-944 GCF_000475195.1 Diaphorina citri | reverse complement strand
TTTCTTTCGTTCTTCATTATCAAATGACGTTTTTGACATAGTTTCGCAGTGTCCCTTGTCTTCTTAAGCTCTTGCTTGTGTTCGATATTGTGTAATAAGTCATTAGAAATACCTGAAGTTATCTTTAATTTCTTGTGATTTATTTATTATCAAGTGCCGTTTTTGACATAGTTTTGCAGTGTCCCTTGTCTTCTTAATAGTGCTTATTATTTTCCTTCTTTTTTTTTAGTCTCTTTCTCTTTTGTACTGTACAAAACTGTAGTCTCTTTGAACGAACTACTGAAAGTGTTTTATATATGATCCATTAAAACCTTTTTAGTGCTTATCGTTTTAGTCCCAATTCTATAGAATTCTTTGTCTTTATCTTGTATAGAGACTTGTTTTTGAAAGTGTGTGATGTGTAATTTCAAATAATTTTTCATTTACCTTAGTTTGTGCATTCTTCAAGATTTGCCTTTTGATAAATGTGACTTGAAATAACCTACAAAGTAGTTTTGCCACTGTCTCCATAATTTATCTAGTCATGATTCTACTCCCCAATTTAACGTTTTCGCCTAATTTCAATAAAACCTTTCCGGTCTTCAAAATTTGATTGATTTTCCAAGAGTTATTTGAACTCGATTTTTTTGACAGAGTTCGACTGTTTCTTGCATTGCTTTGCTTTGCTGAGTCACTTAACCATATGAATTATTTATGCATTTGTGAATATTGCTCACAGTTGTGATCGCATTTTGGAATATCATTAGGGATTTTGGAATCATATCTTGAAAAATAATCTGAATAGTTCTTCTGAGAGGCGATGTCATCTATGCTTTTGTCACTGTAGTGGATTTACATATGCCCTAGCTGTTTTGCCAAGTATGAGAAATCAGCCGGGAAATCCTTACACTAGCAAAATTATGTATTTTACAACTGAAATACATATTGAGAAAAGATGAGTAATG
>NW_007396807.1:0-944 GCF_000475195.1 Diaphorina citri | reverse complement strand
TTTAAACCCTTTCATGTGCTGTTGTATATTTACTGTCTCGGAATGTATTCTTCCAAGAAAAACAATTTGTAAAATTGTCAGCCCCAAAGGAAATGTAATTTATTTTCATGTAAAAATAATCTATTTGTATTTTAAAATGCTTAGTCTTTAGGATTAGGCCGAATTCCACAGTGACTTTTGCTTAGCTTTATTTTTTACCTCACTAAAAAATTCCGGAACTACTCACCCAGGATTCAGATGAAATATCAAAAATTATGTTTTTATCAAGATAATCACGATTAAGGAAGGTGTTACCAGCCTTGAACGGTAGCGCCCCTGCCTTCCAAGCGCCAGGTCACGAATTCGAATCTCGCCTGGGGCAAACTTTATCCCAAAAAGATAAGGTTCGTTCTCGGAACGGCTGGCTCTCTCCCATTCTATCCGCCTTCTCACTCCCATTTCGGGACGATAAGACCTTAGCAGTCACAGTTCCCTCTCTCTATCAAACCTCTAAAAAAATCGATAGACCTCGGCCGGGATAGTAGGTAAATTTTCTATTCTCTTCAAGATTTTCTATCACATCATATCCAAGATTTTCTATTTTTCTACAGGTTTTAGCAATTCTCAGTTATACACAGTCGCAAGTCACTGAAGGCCCAAGTGTTACGGCTTTATTCGAATTCTGTACATATATTATTTCCTATTATTTAGGTATGTCTACCTACCTAAAAATAACTCATGTAAAAAAAAAAAAAATAAAAAAAATAAACAACTTCAGGTCTTCAGATTCATGTTGAAAAAATGTTCGAGCGTGCTCCGAGACCGTTCGAACACTGGCGCCGAGAATGTATAACGACTACAACTACAACGTACAAAAATTCAACATGAAGTTGTAAACCTGGGTTTTTATTAAATATGTTAAGAACAGTATACATAATTTCCTCATGTAATTCCAATAAAGAAAT
>NW_007396806.1:0-945 GCF_000475195.1 Diaphorina citri | reverse complement strand
TTTTTCCTTCACGCTGCGTTTTTCACGTGCAAAACACATTAGCAAGAGCTAAACGAACAGTAGGATAAGTCATAACATCTCTTTATCTTAAATGATGCTCAGATTTGTTCATTGAGTACATCTCTGAAGATAGCTTAATTTATTCTATACAGTTCCGGAGTTTGAAACAAAACAATTCGCGTAGTCAATGGACTCAATGGGATTTGAAAGTGACCGGAGGTGACTGTAGGTACCTTATTTCTATACCTAGGAATTATTACCCACCTACCTTTTTAGTGGATATTTCAGTATTCCCAATTTCTAGAGTAGGCCATAGAAACAGCGATCAGTTCAAACGGAAAACATTGCAGTTTCTCCAGCATGTCTTCTGCCAGCTTGTACACCACGGACTCTCTGGTTTCACCCCCTCCTCCTCCACCTTCCTTGGGTTGTACCGATAGAATGGTGTCCAGGATACCCTTAGCTGTGTTGATCTGGTACCTAGGGTAGAGAGAAAGGAAAATCTGGTGTTAGGTTGTACCGATACTATAGAATGGTGTCCAGGATACCCTTAGCTGTGTTGATCTGGTACCTAGAGTAGAGAGAAAGGAAAATCTGGTGTTAGGTTGTACCGATAGAATGGTGTCCAGGATACCCTCAGCTGTGTTAGAGGGGTTTAGCTCCATTCAAATCCCTCCGTTTTACGGTATATTGTTATCATTTGTGCAATAAATTTCACTCCAATTTTACCAAAAATTTTGTTGTTGTTACTTTGACGGGGATAGTTCAGATAGTTGCCAATCTGGATGTCAAACACACACAACGTTGCTTAACTTCAGTGATCCATTGGGAACTAGTAGCAAAATGCGATTACTGTTGCCTTTCCATAATTGAGGAGCTGGGTGCAAAAAGGGCAATAAATGAAAATCATCAAACTGAGATATTTAACTTTAAAGTTTCCAATTT
>NW_007396805.1:0-945 GCF_000475195.1 Diaphorina citri | reverse complement strand
GAATAAAGCGACATCCACTTGTGACACTATTGATACCCCATTGCCGTCGGATTAATTTCCATAGTCATCAAATGGGATTACAATGATGATGATGATGATTATATTCTAACGGCGGATACTACGAGTATGTTTTATTGTCGACCTCCTTGCAGGCATGGATTATACATTTACTATGACTTGAGGACATAGTTTACTAATACTTGAGGTTATTGCTTTTTGTGGGAAAAAAGGGGGGGTGTAAAGTTGGGTCTAATTGTAAAGTTACTGGAAATGAAAAATAGAAAAATAAGGAGCCCTAATAATGGGACACAAGAAGTCGAATTGTAAATTGTAGATACTGGAATTGTCTAAAATATAAACATAAGGAGCCCTCAAAATGGGACACAATTTTAGCCGTGGTGAAGAATCGAACCCATAAGCCTCCGTTTACCAGTTGGGCGCTTGCTACCGAGGAATCAATCATTGTCATCCACACGATACATATACTTTCCGTGTCCGGTACAATGTCACCATTTACATCTGTCACTCCTAGAAGCGTGCGACTTGTACTGCTCTCTCAATTGCACTGAGTCCTCCTGTGGGTCCATGCATGTTTGTGGTCGCAGACAAGGAGGTAGTTGTTTGTCTGGAACTCACCATAGTCACAGTAGGAGTCGTCCACGTATCTCCACTTTTCCAGCGTGTATCTACATCACCTGGATACACTGGTTTGGAGGCGGAGTTGGTAAAATCGATAGACTTCCCTTTCTCCATATGTACATACTGCCTACCTATAGCAATACTATGTACATAAATAGTAATACGATATTCCTATGTCCATAGCAATACAATGTTCCTATGATGAATAACATGTATGTGCTTATTATTTACATTTAAAATAGGTAATTAACGAATTACTCCCGCCCATCGGTCAAGTCCCGAGGGAACGGAGGGGGTCCTGTTATC
>NW_007396804.1:0-945 GCF_000475195.1 Diaphorina citri | reverse complement strand
CTATTTGAATTCATGCCAGAGACACAAATGATTCGGAAATCCCATTACTTAAGTTTTACGTACCAAGGAGTTTAATGCATAACGAACCAAGGCCGGGGTTTTATCCGGATAATCTTGCAACTGAATCCAGTGGCCCTCTACAGAAAATATAATTTCGCAACTTTGCACTCCGCATTTCGGGAGATTTTGACGTCACAACTATTACAGGCAAACCTGCCTAATTGGGAATCGAAGGGAGTGGCAATTTCTTCCCGCGCTTATCCAAGTTTCCTCTATTACAAAAGTGTTTCACAATTTTGCAAATGAGGGGGCACGATTTTTTCCCCGTTTATCTAGGTTTCCCTAGACGGGTCCCAATTAGACAGGTTTGACTGTATTATGGTTATGTAAGATTTTTAAAGGGGTTTTCTATCAGTAATATTACATCATGAGTGTCAAGACTTTTGTGACGTACGAAATAGGAGCAAAATTGTTTCAGGAACTCAAACTTTAAAAAAAAAAGATGGGAGACATTAAAACTCTTAAATCAATAAAATATGATAGAATCTCCTATTTAAAAAAAGAAAGAAAGATGGGTGTTTCACCGCCGTTTTTATTTCGTAGCAATAAAACAACTGCTACATTAAACGCATGTGGCCTGTGTCGTAGCATGCCCATCCCGTAGTATGTCTCTCATCAGATGGGCGAGAAGAGACACAATACTTCCCATTTAGGTGTTGGGTCAACACGAGAACACCAGGAAGTAACCCGTTGAAATATTTGCAATCTTGTATTGTATTGTATTGTATTGTAAACAAAAATTATAAACAATAAAAATAAAGGTTTATCAAAAATTGAAAATTGAAATTGAATCGAAAAACGAGTGCAAAATTTTTGTTGATGGTGGGATTCAAACCCGGGACCTTATCCATGATCTGTAAATATGAGTCCTACTCACCGAGTCGA
>NW_007396803.1:0-945 GCF_000475195.1 Diaphorina citri | reverse complement strand
ATTTGTGATAGGTAGCTCCTTTTTGTAGCAATTTTCCATTGACGTGACTTCTGAACAAGTACCCTTATCTCATGTATGTTTTTTTTTTTTCTTCCATGTCGAATTTTGTCCATACCATGTCCTCCATCCTCCTGTGTATGTACTATCGAACTTTGAATGATCATATTTATAATCTTGTGATTTTTCCCCTAAGTAGATACTTTTTTTAAAAAAGATCTTGGAGGGTTATTCCATGAACGACTTTGTACTACGAACGACTTCGTACAGTTATTCAATGAACGACTTCCGGTAGATTTTTTTTTTTTTTTTTTTTTTTTTTTGGGGGTTTGTACAGTTATTCAAATAACGGCTTCCGGGGAATTTTTTTTTTTTTTTTTTTTTTTTTTGAGTCGGAGTTCGAAGTTGTTACCATGTAAACCTATGTAGGTACCTATAATTAAAAGGAAGCAGTTTTATTAATATTATTATTATTCCTTTTGTAGTGACAAGTTTTCGTCCATGGTGAATGAAAGAGAGTGATAATATTTTTTTGATATGTCAATTGGTTGCATTTGCATGAACACAATTTCCAATACACTAACCACGTAGGTACTGCTTTTTTGAACTTTTCTTTAACACAACATTGTTTACACAAATTAGAAGAGTACTTGCCTGATAATTAGAAATAACAGTACCACCTCATTTTGTTAACCTTTAAGCATGCTCTGATCCAAACCCCTAAAACTCTTAATCTAAAATATAGGCAATCTATTAACTAGGAATACTGGGATACTTCTAGAGATCCAAACCTCTAAAACTCTTAATCTAAAATATAGGCAATCTATTGACTCATTCAATATTCAGAGAAAACACGTCCAAGAATTATCTGAAACAATTGGTGATTCTCATGATTTTTTTTTATTATCTCAGAAAAAACTATAAAAATTAAAAAAAATATTGAGACTA
>NW_007396802.1:0-945 GCF_000475195.1 Diaphorina citri | reverse complement strand
AGAAGAAGAAGAAGAAGAAGAAGAAGAAGAAGAAGAAGAAGAAGAAGAAGAAGAAGAAGAAGAAAGTAATATGGAACAAGCTAGACGTGAGGAGACGAAACCTATCTGAGACGGATAAGTTTGCGTGGACCTTTGTAAGGTTTGACCCTAATTGTTTTTATAATTGACGTTATAGAGATATAGACACTTCTCTCTGGGGTAGAAAAAAAAAATGAAAAAAACTGTGCTAATCTTTTCATGACTGTCATTTACTCCACCATATGTGTTGTAAGTTAAATGAGGAGACGAAACCTATCTGAGACGGATAAGTTTGCGTGGACCTTTGTAAGGTTTGACCCTAATTGTTTTTATAATTGACGTTATAGACAGAGATATAGACACTTCTCTCTGGGGTAGAAAAAAAAATGAAAAAAACTGTGCTAATCTTTTCATGACTGTCATTTACTCCACCATATGTGTTGTAAGTTAACAACACTTCCCATCTTCTCCCTGTACGTCTCTACAATGACAATTGACTTGAAACACACAACCAAAGTAAATACGTAATATTGGCAATTATCACACTGGGGCAACACTTCAAGAAATGTGTATTGATTGACTCTTTCTCTACTAAAAATTAGTTGATTAGCACAGCTACGAGCTCATTTGTTCCTAAGCAAATATTGCCCAAAATAATTTGAAACTCAGACAAATATTACCCAATTCACTTACTACCCCAGACAAATATTACCCAATTTACATACTAGTAAATATGCTGCAGACAGTGCTACTAATTGTGCTGTAGTTAGAGGAGATAGCACCTCGAATGTACCCCCAATGGATCACGGAATGTTAATGCAACTTTGAGCGTGGTTAGTATCCGGATGGGTGACCATCAATGACATCACGTGATCACGAAAGAAGAAAAGAAGAAATAAAATTTAATCGAACATATAAAAATGAATG
>NW_007396800.1:0-945 GCF_000475195.1 Diaphorina citri | reverse complement strand
CTCCGAATATCCGTGGACTTCCGAGGCCATGAGATGGGCAATTGAACAAGCCAACTATTTCACGGTGTTGGGAGAATTGGAATTCAAAACCTCTTGGACGTTCAGAACCATTATCTGGACTTCTTACAAGTTTTTTGTAGAATCTAAACTTCCTGAAGGTTATCCGAGAGAAAAATCTCTGCTCCAAGTACCCAACCCACACAAACCCATAGGTAAGTTGTGTGCAAAATAATAAACAAACAAATAAAACGAAATTATCAAGTTTTTTTCTTCTCGAAAAGAACATGGAGATGGAGGTAAAAGTTTTCATTTTAGGGTAAAAAAAAACTTCTGGTTCGTTTTAAATCAATTAAAATCTTGATGTTGGTGATGGAGGCTCGTGTATTGGGAGTGTCAAGAGATGTGTTGACGGTTAACGCCATCCTGTCCACAAACAGGCTTAACAGGCTGCTCCGAGGACAAAGGGTAGAGTTCGACTATCCGGAAACAATGGAGTTGATAAAGCAGCTAATGACATTTTCAACTGATTTGGTCTTATGGTGGTGGTGTAGTGGTCAAGGCGTTCGCCTGGTAAACAGGAGGGCGTGGGTTCAATCCCAGCCGAGGTATGGAATTTTATCCTCAATATAATTTGTGAATTTGACCACAATAATAGTAGTAGCCTACTGCTGGAGTAAAGGGACTTTTCAGTCCTATGCGAGCAGTATAAATAAGCACTATTATTATTATTATGGTGAAGCAGTCCCTATTACTGGCGATGGCGAAGCTCCACTTCAGGAATGAAGTATGTGAGAAGTCGAAAGACATTTCATGTTACAAGTCATTACTACGAGTATAAAGGTCCTACAAGTACAAGTCCTTATGAGTAGTTCATGGATAAATAATACCACAGTTACATTTCAAAATAACCCTCAGCCGTCCACTGTCCGTCCACACACCCAAAAA
>NW_007396799.1:0-945 GCF_000475195.1 Diaphorina citri | reverse complement strand
TGAAAGGGAATTTTAAAGGTGTGTCCACACTGTCCACACATAGTCGACCGGCCGTCGATCGATCGACTATGTGTGGACTGTGGACACACCTTTATAGTAGAGGAGGTGTGGACACACCTTTATAGTAAAGGAGGTGTGGACACACCTTTATAGTAAAGGAGGTGTGGACACACCTTTATAGTAAAGAAGGTGTGGACACACCTTTATAGTAAAGGAGGTGTGGAGTTGTGGACACACCTTTATAGTAAATGAGATTTGTCCACTGAGATTTGTAGAGGGTTTCTGATTCACCACTATTTTATGATTTGATTTTGAACCCCAAAATTGGCAAAATTGCCCTGAAAATTTCGAACACAACACATAATTTCTAATCTACATTTCCACTTGGGAGATTATTTTTGCCACTCGGTATGCCAGGCTACAAAAGCCGCCTAAGTGGAAACGTGTCACGCGGCACGAGTATAAGCCGCGGATAAAATCCGCCCCGGGCGGGAATCGAACCCGCGGCCTAGCGCTTACAAGGC
The DNA here is from genome assembly GCF_000475195.1 of Diaphorina citri. NCBI lineage: Eukaryota > Metazoa > Arthropoda > Insecta > Hemiptera > Psyllidae > Diaphorina > Diaphorina citri. The sequence continues at coordinate 421 of NW_007396799.1, read as the reverse complement.
AGACGCGCTACCAACTAAGCTAACTAGACTGGCGATGCCAAACGTAATAAAGGCAAAAAGGCATGCAAATAGGTGAAACAGGCAACAAATCTCAAATCTGATGTGATCTTTTAAAACCGGATACTAGAGTGCGGTCAATACACCTTTATAAAAACTTGCCAAGATACCGGTTACTCTGTCTTAATTGACATTATACAATGTCTGATACCGTTCCTATGTAATTATGAATGAAAAAAATATACATATGGGTAGGTGGGTTGTGTGCCTATTAGAGTACTTGTAAAGTACATACTACTCAATTCGAGTAGGTAGGTACTAATCTAATTCTAAGTAGGTACCTACATATGTACTACTATGAGTACAATACTTACTACTTGTCCATTGATCGGGTGATGCCAAGTTGAATAACATCATTCCGTAC
>NW_007396798.1:0-945 GCF_000475195.1 Diaphorina citri | reverse complement strand
TGAAACGGGGAGCCTATTCACAATTTTTCTAGGTATAATATCATTACTAAGTGCCAGGCCGTGCCTTCTTAAATATTATTTTTGCTCTCACTAGGCTGTGTGCACCCCGTGTTTACAGCACAGAAAAAATAAAAAAAACTTCAATTTGCTAGGAATCGAACCCAGTCGGCCGCGGAGGTTGCTAGGCGTGGATAGTACCTAATATTGACTGAACAATGGGGGTAAATTTCAAGTTCCATCTAGACTATCTTTCTGAATTTCAACTAAACTATTTTATAAATACATAGAGAGCATGATTTAGCACAAGAACAAAATACGCGTATCATGAGCTTGATTTATGTTTTTAAATAGAGTAATTATGAACAATATGTACCTACATACTCGTACTTTTTCTCAGATTAGAAGTTGTTTCTTGGAACGAGAGCAACTAATTTGGAATTTGAAAATAAATTCCGACAATAATTATGTTGATTCTACTTTGTACTTTCTTTTTCCTCATTGGAGTAACATACGAAATATAGGTAATACGTAGGTACATCACAAACACAATTACACATACAGTATAGAGAAGCATTATTAATTCAACCAAATTGAAAGCCCAATGTTTACGAAGACGAGTGCATACGTGGAAAAATAGGTGCGTAGCCTAACAATCTAACCAAATGATAATGAGTACAATATTGTTTATTTGATGTAACGATGGGAACAGATTCCTCATTAAGAGATAATAGGGATATGATATTTGGCACAGACACCGGATTTGGTACGATGCGGTGTGGTACAAAACAATACCATTGGAAATAGACACAATGCACAGTAGCGGAATATGGTACAATGATATGTAGGTATAATGGTATACAACACCAGAATGTCTGGGATATAATGAATTCAAGCTGGTCGAATTATTGAAAATGAAAAGCTACGAAAATCAGGCTCGATTTCGAG
>NW_007396797.1:0-945 GCF_000475195.1 Diaphorina citri | reverse complement strand
CCATCCAATTTGTGAGAGCTCCATTTTGTAACGTTATGCCATCCAATTTGTGAGAGCTCCATTTTGTAACGTTATGCCTAGGGGTAGTACAGCTATATTGGTTAAATCACCTGAAATGCGAATAAGATAGATATGGGGGGCAACTTTTCCATTACTTGACTTTGTGTGGTAACTTTGTGAAGGAAATTTAGGAGTTTTTTGACTATCAATTCACCAGCATTGAAATCTAAGTGAACTTAAACAAACAGTTAGTACTCAATAACCTGAAATGGAAAAGTTGTCCTCTTGAAAAACCTGTTGGAGTTATTTTGTGTCTTCGCTTTATTTCTAGGGATCAAGGTAGAAACTTTAATCAAAGGTCGTTTTTCAAAACGTCAAGACAAAACCACCGAGTCATTTTAGTTTGACACAAAGTAACACCAACGTTTCCATTTCCAAATATATTTTTGGTTTCCGAATTTTAGATTTTTCTGGGGAGGTAAACAAATCGTCATCAAAAATGTTGTTAGGGACTTCTATGTATTTTAAATGCATATTACATTCAGGGACAGGAAGTAGGGAGAGTGGAATTAGATCCTTATTGCCCCACTGTATTATAATACAAACACGCAACCTGACAAATGACCGTGACCTAGGGTTTACCTAGAAATTTATAATTACAGTTATATTAACAATGTAGTTTACACGTCTTCTAGCCTGGTACTGTTTCACTACCGGTTTCCGTGAAGATTGGCTGTTCCAGGAACGACTTTGCACTGTACATTTTTCACGTTTAACTATTCGTCAATTTTTCTTTGCGTGGAGTACAAAGTGAGGAGTGCAGAGTCGTTCTTGGAACGGTCTCTTATACTTGTGTATAAGTCCCCGATGTCTTTCAACATGAGACTGTAGACTGACATAAATTTATGAAACCTATTTTAGTACTCAACCTCAGAAAAGTCTCGA
>NW_007396796.1:0-945 GCF_000475195.1 Diaphorina citri | reverse complement strand
TTTTTTTTTTTTTTTTTTTTTTTTTATCACTTGGAAAGAGATGGGACTGGCATTAGTGATGTTTTACCAGATTTTTTTTTTCTTTTTTTTTTTAGAATAATAGGTAGGTAGGTAACCCTATAAGAATAATAGATTTAAGAACTAGGTACCTAAGCATGAATGCTTCTCATATCACACAATCAATGTCGTTCCCCGATCCCCGATAAATAGGTAAGGTGCCTACACTTTGATAAATTTTAATATGACTTGACTTGGACTCGAATCACCAACCTCTAGATCCAAAGTCCATAACGCTATCGACTGCACCACTATCCGTCACATAGAAAGCGAAATTATGAACCACTACGCTACTAATCTTAACAGCAAGATAATGATATTGATGAAATTGATAAGAATTGAACACTATTGAAACTCACATAACGTGTCAGCTGCAGAGTGTCCACAGAAATCGCACTAATGTCATAATGTGGTAAGTTTTCATAATAAAATAAAATTATATTATAATTTGGTATATTCGTTTTCAATTTCAATGCAATTAGCACCTCATTACTGTCAAATAGACAAGTTAGTTCTGTTTCCTATCTTGGACTTTGATCTTCAGACCTTCTTCATTTCTTCAAAAGCTTTTGAAGTATCACAAAGGTAAGGTATACTTTTCTTTTGGAAAACTTTCAAAAACAGAGCCTAATCCGATGACGCACCGTCTTGGATTTCCTATGGTTTAGTACAGGTGCTATTTTAGCTTTCACAGGTGCCATTTTAGTCTCATAGGTGCCATTTTAGTTTTCACAGGTGCCATTTTAGTCTCACATGTGCCATTTTAGTTTTCACAGGTGCCATTTTAGTCTCACAGGTGCCATTTTAGTCTCACAGGTGCCATTTTAGTTTTCACAGGTGCCATTTTAGTTTTCACAGGTGCCATTTTAGTTTTCACAGGTGCCATTT
>NW_007396795.1:0-945 GCF_000475195.1 Diaphorina citri | reverse complement strand
TCATCACACAAGCTGAGCGGGACCGGTAAAAGCCATTAGCACACGATTGCACAGATAGTCGCCCTGTTACTTTTTTGGAGTTTTAACAGTAGATTTGGATTTTTTCACTACTTTTTACGTAGGAATCGACCTTTTAATCATATTTTTTCCGCCAAATGCACCAGTATAACGTAGATTTTTACCTATTTTCTTTTTTACAACATGGTAAATCTTCTTCTTTTACTGCGTCTTTTCCCACTCAAGTGGGGTCGACGTTTTGTATCAACCTCTTCCATGCGTCTCGGTTTACAACATGGTAAATACCTACCCCAAATCATGTCACAGCTTTTCATATTGACATTGACAATAGTTCTGTTTGACAAATTCTTAATAGTTATGTTTTCTTACCCAGGTGAAGGGTCAGGCTTAGCGGCCACTTTCTTGATGACCTTAGCGCCCATCACCCAATTGGAACTCTCCAATACATCCACATCCGTGACAGGGTCTAACTGCGGCAACTTCTTACTCAGCGCCAGGGCTTTCTTAGCGTCAAACTGAGCGTAGGCTATCACCAACTGAGCCAGGGTCTTCTTATCATCTGGCTGAACTTTGAGCAGTTCCTCCAGAGACTTGGCTGCCACTGTAGATTCACCTGATGGAAAGAAAAATACATAGTAAATATTGGTAAATTAAAGGTAAATACTCACGAGGCTGAGTGCACCCCTTTTTTGATTAAACACCTGCAACATTAGCCTATGTGGTCTGTGTCGTAGCATGCTCATCCCATAGTATGTCCCTCATCAGATGGGCGATAAGAGACACAATACTTCCCACTTAGGTGCTGGGTCAACACGAGAAAACCAGAAAGTAACCTATTGAAATATAACCTTAGATAGATACCAAATAGAAAAAAATAAAAATGTAATTGTCAACTAGTTTTAAGACCTATCTTTATGTATATTATTA
>NW_007396794.1:0-945 GCF_000475195.1 Diaphorina citri | reverse complement strand
GGCCCATTCCCACTTGTGAGTTTCACACGATTTTTTTCCGAATGTCCTGTAGGCAAGGTAATTTAAATGAGCGTGTTCCCACTACACACGACACGATTTTTTTTCCGAACGACAAGTTAAGCTAGTACCTATCAATTTTCCGCCGCTATCAATATTATTCCTCGCTCCCTAATTCTCCATACAGGAGGAAGCAGACGATATTTTACTCGGAGAATGTACCTTCTACCTTGGCGATCTATTCTAGTATTTAGAATAGAATAGAATATTTAGACTTAGCTACACATATTTGCCTGCCATAGCATGACTATCGTACTATAATATTGGTATGGTGACACTCACAGCATACCTGGGTATTGCCTGGTATAGCTGGTATTAAGCTGTTTGCTCTGTACACTATTTAGGCGGATTTCACATCTAGACTGCAACTTGTAGTATACGGCAGTTTTCATGTTGATAACTACATAGTCTTATGGGCCTGTTCACACTTAAACTTAAAGTTCAAGTGTGAACAGGCCCATAAGACTATGTAGTCATCAACATGAAAACTGCCGTATACTACAAGTTGCAGTCTAGATGTGAAATTCGCCTTACGGGAATATTTTCGGTATAAAAAGTGAGAAATATTTTCGGGAATCGAACGCGTTTCCTTAGAATGCGATACTGAGAAAAAAATATCCTTATTAGCTCTTATATCTTATCCTTAAATGAGGATGAAATGGAGATAACATTATAGGAAAAGATTATATTTCTTATGTAAGTATCTTTTTTTTTAATGTATTCATGTCCTTACACACAATGACAATAACGGATATTACACCTCCAAGCTAATTTCTAAAGGTCGTAAACACCCTGGATAGAGCTATGACACGAAGTTGATGAACACCCTGTAGGTTTGACATGTGAAGTTCGCAATAAGTAAGTTTTTTTTTTTTTTTTTTTTTTTTT
>NW_007396793.1:0-945 GCF_000475195.1 Diaphorina citri | reverse complement strand
GTTTCTCTCTCCTATTTCCTTGTTCTGCTATTTGTTTTACCCTGTATAAACGGCCTCTGTTTTCACTTTTCATTACTCTCCTTCCCTCCTCCTTCTCTTCTCTCCTCTCTTTCTCCTCCTTTCCTCTATTTTCGCCCTCCTTCTCTCCATCTCCTCACATTCTTCTCCTCCTCCTCCTCCTCCGTCTCCTTTTTTTCTTTCTTCGCCTCTCTCTCTCCTTCTCCTCCTCCCCTAATCACCTAATATTTTACCCGGTAACCTCAATTCTCTCCCCTACACGCGGCCTAATTCTTATCTGTGCCCGGAAATCTCCCCCTTTTTTTAGTCATATTTCAACTTTCTCCCCTCTCTTTTTTTTCGAAATTTTTGTCCCTTTCCTGTTCTCCCTTCTCTTCCCCCCTGTATATAGCCCTATGCTATGTACATTATGTAAAGGGTGTCCCAATAAGAACGCAGGATTTGATATAGGTATAGGTATAGTCCAGTGGGCATAACTGGGTTAATAAAGCATGGTTCTCCGTGGAATGAAATGGACTTCTTAGATGATTTGAGAAGTAAACATTCTGAAATTTTGTATGGAAAAATAATCAGACAAATAACTTCCTCGACTTTGATGGTACATTCATTTCCTTTTGACAAAATTTTCGATGACAAAGTCGAGGAAATCAGGCTGTATCTCGTTGATGCAACTTCCAATTTCACCTTTCAATGCTTCAAAGCTCGTGGGTTTGTTGGTGTAAAGCTGTGACTTTAGATACCCTCACAAGGCCATTTCTCGTCAGAAAAACGGAAAATGACACGATTTCGACTAGGAAAATGCTCGCGCAAAAGTGATAATGTGTCGAATTTTATTATGCTAACGCGTTTTTGAACAGTTTTAGACTCCATGATGACTAATTTTGATATGTTTACAATCAATCTGTCAAAGATTGGGCAAGATAAAAC
>NW_007396792.1:0-945 GCF_000475195.1 Diaphorina citri | reverse complement strand
CTCTTATCCTACCATTTAATTCTCCTCATCTCGTCCAGGTTTCAAATTTATAATCTCATTAACCCTGAGTACACTCTAATTAACGAGTTTAACCCTGAACACACATTACCCTGCTCGTTCCCAGTCACCCCCCTCTCTACAGTTTACTCCTACACTCTCACATCTCAGCTACATACAGGGTTGAAGGGATTTTTTTTTCCTTCTTCTTACAAGAAAATAGAAAATTACAAGGATTTTTTTAAAGAGGTTTGCTGGAGGGAACTGCAACTACTAAGGTAACGAAATCGAAGAGAAAAGGAAGACAGGACAGGAGAAAGCCAGCCGTTCCGAGAACGAACTTTATCCGCTCAGGATGAAATCCGCCCCGGGCGGGAGTTGAACCCACGGCCTAGCGCTTACAAGGCAGACGAGTTACCAACCAAGCTAACTAGGCTGAAATATCTAAAATAAAATGAAATTTTGAAGCCCTCTCACCTTATTTTGCAAGCTGCCATGAACTACCCAGTATAACGTCTCACACATTTCCACACACACAGAAAGACAAACAAAGGTCTCCGGGAGTGGTAGGGATAATTAGAAATCCAGGGCTGGAAATTAAATTAACCTCATTTAACACTCTCCTCATTTCACGAGCAAAAAAAGTAGAGAGAGCGAGAGAAAAAGAGAGAGAGAGAGAGAGAGAGAGACAGAAACAGAGAGAGAGAAAGGGGAGAGAGAGAGGGAGGGGGAAGAGAGAACAAAAGAGAGGTGGAGAGAGAGAGAGAGAGAGAGCTGGAGAGACAGAGTGGAAAAAAAGAGGGACAGAGAGAGGAAGAGAAAGGAGAAATGGAGAGACATAGAAAGAGAGGGAGAAAAAAAGAGATGGAAAGAGAGAGAGAAAATCGCGTTAACGAGTCCTTTTGTGTCTACCAAGTACACAAACATGTGAGAAAGTTTATAGGTACA
>NW_007396791.1:0-945 GCF_000475195.1 Diaphorina citri | reverse complement strand
TATCTACAATTTCTTCATTGTCATTGAGATTTTCGTCCATTTCTTCCCTTCTTTTTGTATATTTGTATGTATTTCATGATTTCTTACCCAAGTACATACGTTATCATTAATCTGTTTTTCATTTGATTGTGGGTACTTTTCACTTGTCCACTGATTCCATGTGCTCTTATTTCCTGGGTTTTAACATTTCATATATTCCATTTCATTGTTATTACCTCCATAGTTGTCATTGGGAAATTGTCCCGTATCTTCTCTTCTTTAGAACTGTTTCTACTTCCTTTTGTTCTATGTATCTACAATTTCTTCATTGTCATTGAGATTTTCGTCCATTTCTTCCCTTCTTTTTGTATATTTGTATGTATTTCATGATTTCTTACCAAAGTACATACGTTCTCATTAATCTGTTTTTCATTTGATTTTTGGTACCTACTTTTCACTTGTCCACTGATTCCATGTCCACTCTTATTACCTGGGTTTTAACATTTCATGTATTCCATTTACCTCCATAGTTGTCATTGGAAAATTGTCCCGTATCTTCCGTTCTTTAGAACTGTTTCTACTTCCTTTTGTTCTATTTCTATCTTTCTTTTGATTTGCTCAATGAATACAGAGAGAATTTCAGTTTCGTCATTTTTTACCATGTCTTGTTGCACGTGCAATGAAATGTTTCAACTATTTGCATAGTATATTGACAGAGAGAAATGTGTAGTCATTTGTATTTCTGACTTACATGTTGCTTAGAGCTTATTTCCATGGGGATTCAGTTATTTCATAGAAGTTTAGTAAGTGCAGTTATTTCCGTTTTCAATACCTGGCATTCCATGTAATAGGGTGTTGCTGTAGGAATGTTGGAAGTCGTATTTTTTGTTCTATGTATAATCTTTCAGTTAACCTTTTCTTTTTACTTTGGGTATTATTATTATTATTATTATTATTATTATTATT
>NW_007396790.1:0-945 GCF_000475195.1 Diaphorina citri | reverse complement strand
TTTTTTTTTTTTTTTTTTTTTTTTACAGAAGGAAAAAGAGAAATAGTTCATAGAAATGACAAAATAAGTTACTAATGTTGTGACATCCACAAAAATTCTGACAAGGCTAAATGACAGAATAAGTAAAGGAAGCCCTTAGAAATGTTGTGACATACAAAATTTGGTGAAGAGGCTTTCGGTTTCACCACCAATGGGTAGGTAATTTTATTCTTTCACCACAAATAAAATTCTTGATTTAGATTCTTTTTATTAGAACTTTAGAATTCCACGTACAATTGTATAAATTTTATCTGCCATGATTTCTTTATTTTCTTCGTAAAAAGGGAGGTAGGACGTCCTTTTCTCTCTTTTTTCTTCGTAAACAAAATTTGAATTTCAACTTTTACCTCCTGATTTTTTTTTTTTTAAACTTTATTCTTGAAAATGTGCTGAAAGTTTTGTCAAACTTTTTCTTTCTCTTCTTTGCGCCTCATTTTCTTTTCTTCTTCCTCCTCTTCCTTCTTCTCCTCCTAATTCTTCTCTTTCTCCCTGTTCCTCGTTCTTCTCCACCTCGTTCTTCCTCACCTCATCCTTTCTCCTTATGTTCTCCTCCGTCTCTTTCTCCTCCTCCTTCTCTTCTTTTTTCTCCTCCCTCGTCTCTTTCTCTTCTTGTTCCTCTTTCTCCTCCTTCTTCCCTTTCTCTTATCCTCCTTCTCCTCCTCCTTCTTCTCTTCTCGTCCTGTAGTCCTGTTCCTCCCTTTCATTTTTTTTTCTCTCATTCTCCTTCTACTTTTCCACTTCCTCCTTTTTTTTCAATTTTTCTCCTCCCCCTCTCCTTTTTTTGTGAGAAAATGTAAATGTGATTCTCTCTTCCTCTCGATTAAGTCCTATTTCCAACTTTTTTCTCCAACGGGCTGAGAATTCTGCAGGCCTGTGAACACATGGCATTGTTGGTACTTCCATAAT
>NW_007396789.1:0-945 GCF_000475195.1 Diaphorina citri | reverse complement strand
AGAGGGGAATGTCTGAGAGTTCTCTTACGGAGATGAACTTCACTATTTTGATTGGACTTTGTTTGAGCTTGGGAGACGGAGCTAACGTTTAAGTATTTTTTTTATTATTGTTAAAAAGACTAAAGACACAGAGAGAGTGTTTAATTGAAAATTGAAGGAGAATGATGTATTTTTCTTGTTTCCTTTCCCATAAAAACACCAGTTTTTACTTTCTTTTTTACATAATTTTAAAAATCAAATATTCAAATTTCCCGCTTTATCAGTGTAACTTCCTAAAATGCGGAAATTTCAAAGGAAGTAGACCACAGTAGATAAGTGGGAAATAAACCATAGAAAGTGAAGCCAAACTTACTGTGGTCGGTTGACAGGGGCATTTCTCTGTGAGTCGCGGGTTCGATTCTCACCCCGAACGACTTTTTACAGACACAGATAAGGTTCGTTTTGACAGGGGCATTTCTCTGTGAGTCGCGGGACTCGCGGGTTCGATTCCCACCCCGAACACAGATAAGGTTCGTTATTATTTATCTCCTATCCTGTCTTACTTTTCTCTTCGATTTTGAGACGATAACACCTCAGTTGTGGCTACCGTTCCCTCTATCAAACCTTTGATTTTAGCTTAACTTTTTTATTAGTACTTCCATTTATTTTCTGCCCCCTATCTAGTATCTAGCTAGGTAAAATTCATCCATTTACTTTTGGCTTTTAAAAAAATTGCTGCATTTTTTAAAAAATTTCAACCTCCTCTTACGAAGGTTTACCTCCTTGAAAATTCCGCTCCCCGAATTTTTTAGGAATACCTCAAAATTTCCAACATGGCCGCCAAGTTTGTGTGATTTGTTTTGTTATCATTTTTTGTGTGATCCCTTTTGGAATTTTTTGGTCCCTGTTCATCTTTTTTCATGTTTTTTAATTAATAATTAGCTATTAATTACACTGTTAAATTTA
>NW_007396788.1:0-945 GCF_000475195.1 Diaphorina citri | reverse complement strand
TAGCTCGTCCTGAACCGCAGTCAACCATCGTGAGGACTTGTGCTTGTTCTTTTTAAGCAGAACCCTTTGAAACTAACAGCTAGCTAGGCGGGTTAGGATTTGTTCGATGTAGAGGGGTCAAGTGGATTATCACATGCTTTCAGGCACACTCCATTTGTCAAGGGTCGAGGTTTTCCTTGCCCTTGGGATCAATTTAATGAAACTATTTACTGATAGAATTGGAATTGTAATAATAGAGGTCTTATTGTTCCGAACTCGAAGGGAGGACAGGACTGGAGAAAGCCAGCGGTTCCGAGAATGAAACTTATCTGTTTACGATAAAGACCGTCACGCCAACACGAACGGGAATCAAACCCGCAACCTGGCGCTTACAAGGCACAGCGATATTCCATTCTATTAGGAGGTTAACAGGGCTGGAGAAAGACAGCCTGTTCCAAGAATGAATCTTAACATTCTTAACTGATTAGAATAAAGTTCGCCCCGGGCGGGAATCGAACCCATGATCTAGTGCTTACAACATTGAGGAGAAAGTTCCATATGACCAGGATTGAACCCACGCCCTCCTGATTACCAGGCGAGCGTCTTGGCTTTTTTCTTTACATTTAATGAAATTGATTTTGTTCCCAATTAAAATTGTAATAATAGAGGTCTTATTGTTCCGAACTCGAAGGGAGGACAGGACTGGAGAAAGCCAGCGGTTCCGAGAATGAAACTTATCTGTTTACGATAAAGACCGTCACGCCACCACGAACGGGAATCGAACCCGCAACCTGGCGCTTACAAGGCACAGTGATATTCCATTCTATTAGGAGGTTAACAGGGCTGGAGAAAGACAGCCTGTTCCAAGAATGAATCTTAACATTCTTACTTAACTGATTAGAATAAAGTTCGCCCCGGGCGGGAATCGAACCCATGATCTAGTGCTTACAACATTGAGGAGAAAGT
>NW_007396787.1:0-945 GCF_000475195.1 Diaphorina citri | reverse complement strand
ATTGGCTATTGGTATATTTTGATATCCTTTTTTTCCTTACCTATGTATTATTCTTATTGTCGCTTGTTCTCTTAGTTAGTTAAGCCCAAAGCTGCTAAAATCTACACCAAAGGAAAAATCAATTATCAATCAGATTGGTCAGTTCTAATACAATTTATAAAATGCTGAATTCCGGTAGTTTCATCCAAAATTAACTAGATTCGTAGAAGCTTAACCCATCCTTTTACGGTTGTTTGTCCTGTGTATGAAGTGTGTGACCAATAGGAGCTACTCGTATTTATTGGATCATGTTATGTAGATTATGTTGGTGGTTAAATTTAGTTTTAAAAGTGTGATCCTCAACCCCCCAGCATAAGTATAGGTAGGTACCTTATTATTTTAAAAATTCCCTACTTGTTTCCTTGGTCAGAGAAAACCCCCGGAATTCAAGACGTCGAGTTGGAACAGCGATCACCCTGTGAGAGAGCCTTGTTGTCTGCGTGGGAACAAAGAAATGGATGTGTCCTTCCTGATGACCTACGCCAGTTCTACACCTCCGTGGATGGGTTCAAGTTGATCTGGAATTATAACTATGCAGGTAGGAATTACCTACCACTATTTACGTAAGTGGGGGAAGGTCGTCTAAAACCGGACACCTATTTTTAAAAACGATATAGAAAAGTTATATTGGCGTTAGTTCCTCAGAACTGAATGGAATTGATTTGAAATTTAATTTTCTTTCCAGCATTAGTACTCAAAGACTTTCAAATACTATCATACTATTCGGTTTTACAGGACTTACATCTATAGCATTTACAACCATGTAGGTAAGAAAATCGTGACGCATGGGGGAGTGAGATGAAGAGGTAAAGAGAAGGACAAAGAGAGAGAGAGAGAGAGAGAGAGAGAGAGAGAGAGAGAGAGAAAGGGACGGAAAGAGGACCTAGGGGGAGGAAGAAGGAGATA
>NW_007396786.1:0-945 GCF_000475195.1 Diaphorina citri | reverse complement strand
TGTTGAAGGCACATGTTGTTGAATTCCTATGGTATCGGATCTAGATCTAGCATGACACTTCCTATCACAATCTTGTGACTCACTTGATCTTGAGTGACTTCTCTTTGACATTGATCTAAAACACAAATAGGGAGGATTAGGTAGTATGATATATGTATAAAAAATGTTATTTATATTCTTTTATATTTAAAGTAAACCCAAGGTCGCAGGTTCGTTTTCCGCCCAGGGCGGATTTTATCCTTAACAGATATGGTTCGTCCTAGGAATGGTTGGCTTCCTTTTCTCTCTACTTTCGAGATGATGAGACCCTGGCTATTACAGTTCCCTTCATGAAATCTCTTTAAAAAACAAGGAAAGGAAAATAGAAAGTAAAAAATTGTACCTACGAGTATTTATTTACCTGGAATGTAGGGCAAATATTCTGGTTTTTAGTTTACTACTGAGAGAATGATTGAGGTTAGAAGGAGAAGATATATCACAACTATAAGCATCCAACAGCCAAGCACATTTCAAACTGAAGTCAACACTCTTTGAACATCTAGAAACAAAATACAACAATATTTATTTCAAAAATCTTGACTGCAAATCAAATAGGTCTGTAAGATTTTTGCAGTTGTCATTTTGCAAGTAGGTAGGTATATTTGTTTACTCACATAATTATATCCACAATTTAAAAGGTGTATTACCTTTGTAAAAGGTATGGATGGACTACTTGTGCCACATCTTGCATATGAATACACATACTAATCAGTTGGGGTAAGTAGAAGTCCACTTCAGTCTCAGGAAATTGGAAAAGCTTGTTCCCTGGAATCAGTAAAACATAGGTTATGATTTGATAAAAGAAGTATTTTGCTAGAAGAATACAAACAACAGAACAAAAGAGATACCAATTATCTACAAACATGATGAGGTTCCTACATTTCAATTATTTATTCACATAAGTAA
>NW_007396785.1:0-945 GCF_000475195.1 Diaphorina citri | reverse complement strand
CAATCAAATGCCTTGAGACTATGCTTAGCACGAACTTAAGAGCCAGCATTTTGTTCATAAATATGGGTGTCAGTCTCCAATATAATTTTGTACTCGAGGGCCGAATAGGTTAAAACTACGTTGGATACTGGGCGGCCACACTTGTGTGACTTTGGCGAAATCTGGTGATGACTAATTGCTTTTTATTTCACGTTGGTTATTTATGTGTTCGTGTTTGGTTTTTGAGTTCTGTGACAATTTATGACGCCCGCGCTACGACTAATGAGATGCTTTCAGTTTAGTTTTTAACCTGCTGATGCCTGCAATTTAACTACAGGGCTAGGATAACTTGAAATGTTGGTAGACCAATCGATTTCTTGTGAAAAGTTACATGGGAATGACTCCTTGGTAATATGAAATGCTTTATTGGAAACATGTATTTTCTAACGACTAATGAGATGCTTTCAGTTTAGTTTTTAACCTGCTGATGCCTGCAATTTAACTACAGGGCTAGGATAACTTGAAATGTTGGTACACCAATCGATTTCTTGTGAAAAGTTACATGGGAATGACTCCTTGGTAATATTAAATGCTTTATTGGAAACATGTATTTTCTAAAAAAACATGTTGAAATATTTGGAGATATCAAAGAGAGAGCTCAGGAGCAGACAACCTTCCAACCTGAAATCAGAAGAGAGAATGAGCTCTGACAAAAATCTAGGTATGAAGAAACCTCCCCTACTACCAAAAATAAAAGTAGGGGGTCAGGGGAAATGTAGGGGGTTTAGGGGAGATTTCTCCTATTGGAACTCATTTGCTCATTTCCCCTTCAATATCCAAACTGGAAGGCCTTTTTCTTCGTTTGTTCATGGTATCTGCGATCCGCTATTTGTTCGCGGTATCCGCGGTTTGTTCGCGGTATCCGCGGTTTGTTCGCGGTATCCGCGATTTGTTCGCGGTATCCGC
>NW_007396784.1:0-945 GCF_000475195.1 Diaphorina citri | reverse complement strand
TTTTTTTTTTCACACATTTTTCCATTTTCCCCATATGAAAAATGTTCTTGTCTAGCATTAGAACTGAGGATTTATAACTAGAGGATGTAAAAGGTGGCTTATCGCTCACATACAAGTGTCGTATTTTGGTAAGAGGACATGATTTATCATTTATAGCATCCTTTATTTTACATACCTATGTAGTTGTTTTATCTACAACCAAGGCTAGTCAGGAATGCTAGGATTGAACTCTGGCTGTTTCAAGGCTTGTAATTTATTGAGGATACAAAACGTATTTGAACAATTCCTTGCAGATTTTATCAGCGAAAACTATGCCAATCGGTAAGGTATCTGAATTTGGCATTTGTATAGGAAGCCTGAAATTTTGAAAAGTCTATTTGTACAACTTTACACTTGACTTTGCAGATTTTATCAGCGAAAACTATGCAAGTCGGTAAGGTATCTGAATTTGGCATTTGTATAGGAAGCCTGAAATGTTGAAAAGTCTATTTGTACAACTTTACACTTGACATTAGTTTGATATTGCAAACCATCCTTCTTCTTAAGACAAATTAATGTGTGTCGGCCAGCCACTCTGAAACTCTGGAGCTTGTCGGATTTCTCGAACCTAAAAGTTCCGAAATTACGTGCAAATTTCATGGCTCCTCTTTTTACACGTCTGAAGAGTCTGCAGATTAACTCGTAGAGTGGGCATGAATAATGTAAAGGACGTGTTTTATTTCTCATTTTACAGCGCTTTACTTTTTAAATCTACCCTGAAATTCAGTGAGAATTTCAGAAATGAAAAAATCTAGAGTAGATGTATCTTACCTATGGAAACAAAATAGCTAGAAGGAGTTGGGAAGTTTGTAGCGAAAACAGAAGGAGCTAGAAAAAATGGGTAGGAAGCCAGAGGTGCTCTTTTTTAAGGTGCAGCCTTCTGTTTTTACTTTTTTAGTTATTGAA
>NW_007396783.1:0-945 GCF_000475195.1 Diaphorina citri | reverse complement strand
GAAGTTGCTAGAGTTTAAAATGTACAGTAACAGTGACACGTCATACAATTGTTATTTCAAAATACCTACATACAGATGTGTATAAAAATAGCCACACACGTTCAGTTAATGTTCTTGAGATTCGGACTGTAAATCGGAATTGGAAAACCTTCGAGCCAATCCGGTCATTCATCAAAAATCATTTAAATTTATCTGACATGTGTGTACGACTGTTTGCTTGAAGAATTTAACTGAAGGAAAAACTGAACGTTTGTGGACACCTTAAGATCTTGGTTAGACTACTATGGTAAAAGGACTTATCTCAGAGGGATAACTCCATTTGAGTCTTTGCTAACTTTAACTATGAGACCGGGGGCCACAAAGCGAGATTAAAAGTTAAACTCCGTTTAACTTTTAATCTCGGTTTAAGCAATCTGATTGGCTGAAATTTTGAGAGTTAAACTTAAACTGAGCTTAAAATAACTTTCTGGCCCCCGGCTTTGATATTCTATCCTAAATCATTCTGGTTCTTGCCGCTGTGCAGCACTACCCACGCTGACTCAACTCTAGTTACCGTAGTTCCATGCTGATCATTAAGCATTTATTTTTCTCCTTCATCTGTTTCTAGTGCTGCTTGTACTCCAAATCTAATTTCATTTTTAATTGCGTTTTTTTTTCTCCCTAATCTAAATTCATTTGTTATGACTCTTGTTATGCTGTTGCTGTTGTTGGTAATGAGACGCGTTAATCACGCAATAAGCTATCCGGTGTTATGGTTTCCTTGAAATCACTTTTGGATCGTTTAGTTCGAGTCTTTGGAAATTAGAATTTTGCAGCAGAAAGCTAAAACGATTTTTTTTTTTTTTAAACCATTTACTGATGTTTTTTCTTTTTACTTTCCTTATCCTATAGGAAGGAAAGTAATGTAATCGGGTCAAATTTTCGATGGTCAGTTTTTAATGAAAA
>NW_007396782.1:0-945 GCF_000475195.1 Diaphorina citri | reverse complement strand
ATTATCAAAATAATATTCAATGAATGTATACCTATCTATAGCTTAGAGAAGTATACCTACATAGATATACCTACATATAAGTATTAAGTATAACTGCAGATGTATCAAATGTAGGTATAATTTTAGATTTTAGACCTCAATATTATACCTCATTTCTCTAGCCTTGAGGATGTTAATTAGATTTTTTTATGTAATACCTAACTACCTACACGTTTAGATGTCGTTTAGGCGGTTTATAAGTATTAATGTATGGATCTATGGATGCATCATACCCATGTATTCCTGGAATCGTAGGTAATTTGTGTAGGTACCTACATGTAAGGTCAAGTGACGATTAGGATGCTATAACTCCGATTGGTAGGTACAGCTAAAGGTGAAACTACCTACCTAGTAACAACACAATCTACCTATTTCATTAAAATAATTAATCCATGTTTACTGTTGTTGTTGTTGTTGTTGTTGTTGTTGTTGTTGTTGTTGTTGTAGCGGCTTTAGCTTTCGCCGAATGGCGATAGCATGTTTACTGTCACTCACATTTACCCATCCATCAATCATACCTACTGACTTACTAAGAAATCACCCATATTTAAAGTTTAAACTGTAAGATTAAGAAATTAACCAAACGAAAATACATCAAATAAAATACATATTATGTAGTTGTACATATTATGTAGGTAGTGATAATGCCGCCAGCGGCTAACGCTAACCACTGTAGTTATTCTGGATTCATTTCTAATTTCTAGATAATCTGGACATTTTAGTTTTAGAAAATATTTTTAGTTAGTGAACCCTCTTCTTAACAGATCTCACGAATTTGAACCTTGAATTACCTACATGACTACCTGTTCCACTAGATATGGTACCCAACTTGTTACTTGTATATTATACCTGCCTCGGTGGTGTAGTGGTCAAGGCGCTCGCCTGGTAAACAGGAGGGCGTGGGTT
>NW_007396781.1:0-945 GCF_000475195.1 Diaphorina citri | reverse complement strand
TGGCTTTACACCCGGAGGTTCAGGACAAGGTAGGGAATACTAAGATGATGACTTTATTTTGTCGATGATACTTTAGTTTGTAGGATTTTTAATGAAAGGACATCACCTTATGATACTAAACCTAATCAAGAAATTATTTAGGCTGACAAATGTGAAAATGTTATTAGTTATTACCTACATCTGCATATTCTTCGAGGAGACCAATATTCTTGTGGACAAATTTCGGCCTCTCATGGAGAAAGGAGAAAGTTTCTATCCCGGTACAATGCTCAACTTGGCAACATTTGACATGGTTATCAGAAGTACACTGGGGGAGAATCCCAAAGCTCAAGACTTCAATGATCATCCTGTAGTCGAAGCCATGAATAAAATTACAGAAGTGCGTTTCTTTTCTGGAGTTCTTTGCTCCACGTCTAAAAGAAGGCATTGGTTTTATGTAAGACAGCTAGAAAATCGGTTTATGTGGAAATGATCATCAAGGAATCTCTCAGACTTTATCCTCCTGTACCAGTAGTGGGTCGTCAGATCATTACTGATGAAAGATACGAAGGCGAAGATTTGGAATTACCTCGGGGTAAGTAAAATAGAGGGTTGTGGCTGTCTCAATAAGGTTTTGTCTTTAGGAATTGATTAAGTAAAACTTTGATGAGTTGTGATTTGGAACAGAGTATTCAACAAAATCTTTGTTTTGCCATAACTTTCGAACCGTTTGTCCGATATTGATTAAATTTAATTTGGACCTATTTTCTGAAATTTTTACAGTTCACTAAACAACTAGTAACCCGCTATTCTTTAATCCCCTTTCCAGGAGCTTCCATGATTGTCAACATTTACACGCTTCATCGAGACTCTACTTACTATCCTGAACCAAACAAATTCGATCCAGATAGATTTTTACCCGGAGAAGCCGCCAAGAGACCAGTAGGATCTTACGTGCCATTCCTG
>NW_007396780.1:0-945 GCF_000475195.1 Diaphorina citri | reverse complement strand
TGTTAACTGAGTGTAGTTGCTTCTCTCATAGCTTTCATCCATCTCTCATAGGATTGCTCATTGTCTGCTCCAAACACTAGTGGGTCCTGACCTTGATGTTTCAATTGGAATACATACTTGAAGTTATCCTGCTCATTCAATGCTTCCAGTTCATATCCTAGCACAGGAATACTTAGGAGCGCTTTAATATCTTCAGAAGCCTTGTATTTGTACATGACTTGGTCTTTGAGTACAAACCAGTAGCGTTTCCAGTTCCGTCCAGATTTCTTGTGTAGCCACCCGCTATGTTGAGAACCAGAGTCATTCGCCGTCACTTCTATCAGTCTTTGTGGTACATATTTGCGGTATTTCTTGCTAGGTTTTCTTCTACCGGCAGTTCCCATCTCCTTAAAGTTGGAGCGGATGATGTCCATCATGTTAGTGACTTGATGATTATCCTCAACGTTAGCCACAGCCTTGACTCTCTCAAACATGTTCGAGTCTTCATCATCAAACTCCTGGACTAAGTAGTGATAGCATTCCTCACACACCCTGAAGTTTCTGAATTTCTTATACTCGAGAGGCGCTAAATAGTCTGAGCAAGGACCACACACAACTTTACCACATGCACGACAGTGGTGACGTCGGAATGTTACTGTAAACACAGAAGTACATCTTTGACACATGGACACTCGACTATCAGGAATCCACAATGGTGCTACCTTACCAAGGTTCAACTCCGGGATAGAAGATTGCGTCAATGATCGACGATTGAGGAACGATTGGAGATGTTGTTCATTCTCCTTGATGGCGGTTTGTACAGCATCAATCCACTCTAGTCTTTCATTAGCAGAACGAGCACGTAATGTAAAGCTTCGAGATATTGCAATCACACTAAACTCATTATTGTAGTCTTCAGTCTGTGGGAGACAAACCGTCATACCATTGAGAGGCAGTTCATAGTTT
>NW_007396779.1:0-945 GCF_000475195.1 Diaphorina citri | reverse complement strand
CAGTACTGCATTCACATGCAAAGTGGAGGGGAAAATATAAAGTGGAGGGGGACATATAGAGGGGAATACGGGACATGTCTGCTATTAAGATTCAGGGAACGAGCTAGCGGAATTTGTAATCTTATTTTTATTTTCTACAAATAGAAAAAAAACTTCTCCCTCTAGCGACCTTTTTTATTTCCCTTTTCCCTTCTTTTTTCCCCTCTCCTCTTCCTTTTTTTCCTCTTCAATTTTCCTTCTCTTCCCCCCTCTCTTTCCTTGATTCCTACTTTTCTCGTTCCTTTTAGTTCCGTTTTTCCCTCTTCCCTCTTTTCCTTCCCTTTGGCCTCTTTTCCTCTCTTTTTCCTTCCCTTTTACCCTCTTTTCCTCCTTCTTGTTAGCCACTGTACCTTTCCCTCACTTCCCCCCTCTCTTTCCTTGATTCCTACTTTTCTCGTTCCTTTTAGTTCCGTTTTTCCCTCTTCCCTCTTTTCCTTCCGTTTGACCTCTTTTCCTCTCTTTTTCCTTCCCTTTTACCCTCTTTTCCTCCTTCTTGTTAGCCACTGTACTTTTCCCTCACTTTTTACTCCCTTTTTCCTATCTTTTCCTCTGCAAATCTACCATTCCCTTCTGCACGTTCTTTCCCTTTCGCTCTCTCTTTCTCTCCCTCCTTTGTATTTTCATCTCCCGTTTATTCTGCATTTCTTTCTCTCCTTCCCAGGAGTGCTTTTTCCCTCCACTTTTCTCTCTCTTCTCACCCCCTTTCCTCCTCCTCAATCCCTCTTCCTCTTTTTCTCTCTCTCCTCTCTCAACGACTGTTCTAAACGTTTTCCTTTTTTCATCTCAACGAGGAGAGAAACCTCCGAGGAATTTTGCGCTGCATGCCAATGATTTCAAAATTATGTAGAATTAAAGAAAAGAGAAAAACAAAAGAAAATAAGAGAAAAAACAAAAGAAAAACAATAG
>NW_007396777.1:0-945 GCF_000475195.1 Diaphorina citri | reverse complement strand
GTGTGCGTGAAGTGAGACAACAGATTGGCCTGAGACAAAAGATAAGATATTGTTGTTGTAGCGGCTTTAGCTTTAGCCGAATATGCGGATAAATCAACAACAGTGCCACACCCCAAGAGACGCTAGACCAAAAATCTAGCAATATTAAAGCTCATTTTTTTTTTCTTCGCTACAGCAGCAGCCAAATGGTGATGGTAGAATAAAGAAAAGACGTCCTGAACGCAGTCAACCATCATGAGGACTTGTGCTTGTTCTTTAAAGCAGAGAAACCCCTCTGAGGAACTGACAGTTAGCTAGGTTGGTTAGGATTAGCTGTTATCCTCCCTGTCTATAGTTCTACAGCTAGACGATAGTCTACTCTCTGTTTAAAGTCCCCTAGCCAGACTAAAGATAAGGAGTTATTGCTGAGAGTCCTACTAGTATTTAGAAAAGTCAAAACTCCGTTTCGTGACTGGAAACTCTTGACTATTCGAGCAGTTTAAGGGGTGAGCATTTACCTGTAACAGCTGATTGTCACATGTACTTCGTATGAGTTCACTAGATGCTTCATCCTTCACTATAAGCATGTTCTGTAGCTCTTGATTCTGCATGATGCTATCGTCAGCACTCCCCGTGCTAACAACACTTACTGGAGTAGATACACCGCTCACTACAGATCTGGGCGTTCCTGGAACAATAATAAACAACCCCTGTGGTCTAACAAACGTTTTATCTACCGTGAAGAGAGGGTAGGATAGGAGAAAACCAGTCGTTCCGAGAACGGCTCTTAGATAAACCACTCACTACAGATCTAGGCGTTCCTAGAACCATACCAAACAACAGAATACAACATAAGTTCTTTGTTTATCCAGCTGAGATAGGACTGTAAAATCCCTTTATGCCTGTGGTCTAACAAAAGTTTCATCTACAGTGAAGAGAGGACAGGATAAGAGAAAGCCAGTTGTT
>NW_007396776.1:0-945 GCF_000475195.1 Diaphorina citri | reverse complement strand
CCTAAATATAGCCGTGCGTAGGGACCGTAGGAAGGAAGAATCCATGGACATTTAAAGCTTTTGTGCTATGGTATGAGCTACATACATCATTGAGTGTTTAACATCATCATAGAAAATGGAAACCTTTTCAAGGACACACTGAACAAATATCCAAAGGGAAATATGGTATAAAATTGTAAATCATCACATTTTCCAAAGTACAGCGGTCAACTCGGTCTAATAAAATACTTATATGTTTGTACTGAGGACTGAGGTAACCACATACACCTGTTTTCTTTATGACCATCCTATTGTTCACATGGAGATTTCTGATTTCCTTTTGTTCAAACAATGTCGAGAACACGACAGATGGAATCCCAAAGTACGAGCAATGTAACCATTGTCCTCTTCTAGAACTTGACCACAAAAGCTCCAGAACGTGTTCCTTAGCTCAGCTGCTGCACACACATGATTTACAATTTTATACCATATGAAAAGGGTTTCCATTTTCTATGATGATGTTAAACACTCAATGATGTATGTAGCTCAGCAGAATAGATACCTACTTTCAAAATATCTTCATAGTTACTTAGTAGATATCTAGGTAGACTAGGTAGCAATATTTGTTTACTTACTAGATTCAATTATGTGACGCCATACAGACCAAGGAGATTATCAAATTAGCAAGATACGTTGCAATTTCATCTTCTGTTAATACCTAATACGATGATATGTTTATCATAATGTTATAACCTGTCATTTGCCCAGAAAGGTCAGGAGTACTGTGAATACTGGCATCAAAACTTGCCCCCAGAGGGAGGGGCAAACGTTTTGCCTTTTGCCATCATTTGGTGTAACAGGTCACAACTTGCCCACTTGGTGGCCAAGTGTCCAATAAGAGGTCAGAAGTTGCCCGCTTGGTAGCCAAGTGTCCAAGTGTGGACTTAGCGTCACAGTTTAGTATGC
>NW_007396775.1:0-945 GCF_000475195.1 Diaphorina citri | reverse complement strand
GGGGGGGGGGGGGGAGAAGAGGGGAAGGGAAAGAGGGTGAGAGGGGAAGAAGAGTAAAAACTAATGTAGAGGGGAGAGGAGAAGAAAGTGGAAACAGGGTTGAAGAGAGGAAGAGAAGACGAAGGAGGAAAGGAAATAGATGATAAAGGGTGAGGGACAAGGAGGGCGATAGAGAGGGGGATAAGAGAAGGGGAAGGAGGAGGGGGAAGATTTGCTAATATTTACAACATTGTTCTCACAGAAGGGCGAATGAGGGTGGAAAAAAAATCACTGACCCTCTGAGACAATAGAGTGAAGGTATATTCTCAAGAATAAAGGGGGTGAGAAAGAGGGAAGAGGAGGGTTGTAAAATAGAGAAGGGCTGGAGGAATAGGAGGATGAGGAGAAGAGAGGAGGTGGAGGAATTGAAGAGAAAGAGGAGAAGGAGGTAGGGAAATCCTCAAAGAACTAAAAGATTATGAGGGTGAATCACACATGTGGACATAACTTTACTCAGAAGAAGATACCTAGGTACGGTACGTACAAAATCCGTAAAGTAGTCGTATTATAAGAGTTCGGTGGTGTAGTGGTCAAGGCGCTCGCCTGGTAAACAGGAGGGCGTGGGTTCAATCCCAGCCGAGGTATGGAATTTTATCTGTTAGTCCCTTAGCCAGATTAAACAGGTCTACACTCTCTGTTCAAATTCCCCCAGCCAGACTAAGCCTCGGTGGTTTGGTCAAGGCGCTCGCCTGGTAAACAGGAGGGCGTGGGTTCAATCCCAGCCGAGGTATGGAATTTTATCCTCAATAGGCGCTCGTCTGGTAAACAGGAGGGCGTGGGTTCAATCCCAGCCGAGGTATGGAATTTTATCCTCAATATAATTTGAGCATTTGACCTCAATAATAGTAGTAGCCTACTGCTGGAGTAAAGGGACTTTTCAGTCCTATGCGAGCAGTATAAATAAGC
>NW_007396774.1:0-945 GCF_000475195.1 Diaphorina citri | reverse complement strand
TGATGTTGTTGAATAACCAATATGATTCGTTTGAACGTAAACTGATTAGGTTAAGCAAAACTTTTAATTAAAATTCAGCCTATCAGAAATCAGGTTAAACATTATTATTTATCACTTCATCAGTCATTGATAATAATTAATAATGGTAGTTGCGTGCATACAAAGTGCCTACAGCTAAACAGGGCCGACCTCGAAATAGTCAAAAATTCAAAATTCCAATCAATCTCAAGAACTTCGGTCTATTGGTCTAAGAATAAAAGTGTGGAAATCAAAACACAAATTTAACCTCAGAACAGAACTTAACAGTTTAGTGCGTAGATAACGTTACAAATCACGAATGCCACACGAATAGCACAGTTAACATGCACAGCCAGTGGTGACGGATATAGGGTGTTCCTAAAGGGGAGGGACACCCATCATCCGGAGTAGCACGACCTTCAGAACATTTCTCTATATACCTAGTTTTTGTCTTCTTCTTTTATTCAGTATTCATGTAAAATTTGCCATCAGCAGGAAAACAAATTTAATGCTGTAAATTGTGGTTAGGCAAGCCACTGGCGCTCGATAAAATTAGGATCTGGGAATATTCAACATCTCAACTCTTCACCATTTTTATTCTGGTAAGTGGGTTCAGATTGGGCAACTGGACCTTCAACCATTATAAAAAGTGGCCCTAAATATAGGACATTTATGGACTATACAGACTATACTACACTTTTCCCACTCAAGTGGTGTCGACATTTTTGATCAACTCTTCTGAAGTCTGTAACATTTCAAGAACTGTCTTGTGTACCTACCACATCAGATCAGTTGCCTTGTGCAAAGAAAAAGTGATAGTAGTTTTTTTGTTGTGTGACAAGTAGGTATTATGATCTTGCTAATGTGTAAAATACTCTTTCATTGAACAAATAGGTTTTTTGTTTCAATATTTTCAATTTAAAGAAG
>NW_007396773.1:0-945 GCF_000475195.1 Diaphorina citri | reverse complement strand
TGTAGTAAATTTATTTTCTTCTTTAGAGGACAAACATGTTTTTAATATTTGTGTATGTTTTTCTTGTATTTACATATATCAACGTAAAAATCTATCCTAATATAATCTCCAGTAGGTAAACAATTTTTTAATTGAGTACCTATTAAGTAGGTACGTTTGCATAAAATCAATATTCAGCATCATTAATTTGTGTCATACATATATTTACCTACATACCTACTTCATCATGTTTGTGTACAAAAGAAGTGGAGAAAGAAAGAGGAGAATTGAGAAGAAGAAGAAGAAGAAGAAGAAGAAGAAGAAGAAGAAGAAGAAAAGAGGAGAGGGAGGATAAGAAGGAGAATGTGAAATAGGAGGGAATGAAGAAGAAGACGAAGGAGAAGGACCAGTATCAGGCGTAGGAGACGAATGAGAAGGACAAGGATCAGGAGTAGGAGAGGAAGGATAAACCGGCAATGAAAAAGAAGAACGAGTAGGAGAGAAAGGAAAAGGAGGAGAATGTGGAGGAGGAAGAGAAGAAGAATGTGGAAAAGGTGATAAAGAAGGAGAAGAAGAGAATTAGCATTCATTTGAATTGGAAAATTGCAGTTTTCCCAAGTTAAAACTCTTCCTTGAGTTCAAAGTTGAAGGAAATGCAAATAAATCTCGGTGCAACCTGAAATTCTAATCATCACTATCATGAATTAGTAATCATCATCATCATCATGAATATCTAATAATCATGATCATTATTACCATGATAATTGCCTGAAATTCACGTGATCATTTCAAGTAAGAGTACTCGTGACTTATCTAAAGAGCTAGAAACCCTTACAGTTCTTATCATTACGAGTAAGAATAGGTGTGTTATCTAGAAACCCCTAGAAGTAATGTCATCAATCATCATTATTAGGATCATCTTAAATGTAAATTTTGTAAAATAGAGTTAGAGAACATTGTTTAGAG
>NW_007396772.1:0-946 GCF_000475195.1 Diaphorina citri | reverse complement strand
GTCTTCAGCATTCCTTAGCATCATCATCCCACACTTTTCTACATCTGATGCAACCTTCGTGGGGGAGATATAAATAGTTGACTTTATTTTGATTGGTCAGCAAAATTAGCGGAAATTACCTAACTGACAAATTGAATTCTGTTGAATGAAAAACCTCCTGCGTTCTCATAGTCTCAAGTGGTTATCCACCTATGGTGGTTTGTATTTTAGAGCTTCTGGGCCTAATTTCCAGCAGTGTTTTTTTTGTCTTTCTTCTTCTTCTTCTTCTTCAAACTGTGTGTTAAAAAGTATACTCAGCTAGCAGCTAGAAGTCTAAAGATCTGCCATTTGCATGTATCAGTTAATTTACGGCCCCCTTATTTTAGTAAAATCCTATGAGTGCCTGATTTCTTTTTAGCTCTGCAAAATGCTAAGCCTAGTGTATGTAATTAATACCTAGAGGCAGGTGGATAAAATAATGAGAAATGTGGGCCTGTAAAAAGTACCTACGCTACCTTCCTAATATTTCAAGCAAATGAGAGTTGGTTGATATCTAAAACCAAAATGAAGATAGCAGACAGGTATCTCTAGCACTAGCGAATGTGGGCACACATTTTGTATGAGCGCCGTTAAATAGAATTTAGATATGCAATGTGCGTAGCATAATATCTTGGTTATTGTATTCGGTGAATTCGTTTGAAATTGGAATAAACCTTGGGTAGCTTGCTAGCTTTTGACATTTTGGTTTTCAAAAGTTGACTATTACTCCTTCCCCTTTCTGTGTGACTTAACGATAAATAGTAGGTATTTGCCTACATACAATACTGATAGTTTAATAAGTAAAGAATTCGAATTCTAGGTACTGAAGGTGCAATTTGCAGTTTATATTTTTATTTACAAAGTTCAATTCACCTCTTCATTCTTATACCTACCTACTACAAAATAAATACAAATAAACTAGAATGAG
>NW_007396771.1:0-946 GCF_000475195.1 Diaphorina citri | reverse complement strand
TAAAGTCCCTTTGCTCCACTTTGTAATATACTCGTGTGCCATAAACAAAAGCGACCCTGTAGGTATTTATTTAATACAAAATAAAAACTTCACATTATAAAGCGCCATATTTATGATATTAGAAGATATTATAATCATTGTATTAGTATCAACTATCAACCCTCTCCTTTTCCAAGGTAATAGATTACGCAAAAAATCTTTAAAGGCGTTTTCCCGAGTCTGTTTTTGACAGAAGGGAAATCGATGGAAACCGCGTAAGCTGATGGTAACAGGGTAGATTTATATTTGGGCTGGGCCTATACTTACAAACTGGTTGCTATATAAAGTGCTCTTTGGGCCCATTCGATTATCCATTCTACTTGACGTAGCCTAACCTATGTGACCACCAGGCCTAACCCCATATTAAGTTACAGCTGAAAATTACTTCGAAGAGCATATACGAAATTCCAACAATTTTAGTATGGTACCTAATCAGGAACCTAGAGGAAAAAGAAAGAATTGAGATCTTGTGTTACCATATTACCAACTCTAATTTATTTATCACCCATACCATCAACCCTAATTTGGTTAGTGTTCTATGTAGATCCATAGGAGGTACCTAGGTTAGATTATTGATGGAAATCTGATATTTTATTTTCGAAAAAAAGGTATTGTTACAGACCTATACATAGATTACCTTCATATCTATAACATTGACTTATCTCCAAATTTACTATACGTAATATTTTTTAGACCTAGTACCTTCGTAGAATGTAGATGACTAAAATCCTAACAGTACATAGGACATTATCTTACACACTGTATCTTGTGTTTTGTTTTAAGCGCATAAAAAACATCTAAAATGGGGAGTACTTTACTTTAAACTTTCTTTTTTAATTTTCTTAGTCCCATTTTTTATTTGTTTTTTACATAATATCTCGACTTCAGGCTAAACTAGCTTCTGAGA
>NW_007396770.1:0-946 GCF_000475195.1 Diaphorina citri | reverse complement strand
TTGCGGAGGAGCAGAAAGAAATGCGCAGAAACGTATGCGCACAAACACATTAATGTGTTGCCTGCGAGGGAGCTTTGCGCGGGACATTTGACGGGAGCGTATGCCGTGACGTCAAAGTTCACGATTTACCGATATTTTTTAAATCGATTTATCTCGGGATCTAGAAGTCGTAGAAGAAAAAGAAAAATTCCGTTGGTCCTCATTTTTCCTGCTCTATGACTTTGAAACATCACCCAAGTAAGCGCAACTGATCTATTCAGTTGTAATTTTGTAAATACAATTGTAACAATTATTATTACAAATAAAGTATATATCTATCTATCTAAATACATAATTCAGTCTCGGTGGCATAAGGTCCACATTGGATGCTTGGATGTGCGGCGGGCCTTATTATATGTTTACGAGTAAGACACTCACAGGGATCTAGAAGTCGTAGAAGAAAAAGAAAAATTCCGTTGGTCTTCATTTTTCCTGCTCTATGACTTTGAAACATCACCCAAGTAAGCCCAACTGATCGATTCAGTTGTAATTTTGTAAATACATAATTCAGTCTCGGTGGCATAAGGCCCACATTGGATGCTAGGACGTGCGGCGGGCCTTATGTTCACGAGTAAGACAAAAGACACTCACGTGGTAGTTTGGGGGACATAATTCAATCCCAGTCGAGGTATGGAATTCTCAGCATTGAACCAATGAACGATAGTAATAGTGGTAGCTTACTGCTGGGGTTTAGTTCATGTTTGTTCTTACTGTCTTACTTCCTTTTTGATACTTCAATAGTTCGGTTCGATGCTCTGCCATTATTTTTCATTTGCCTCCAAAAGGCAAAAGCTGCGGAGAGAATAGGTATAGAGATATTATCTATACCTATAGGTACCTATACTTTTATGGGATTTTCCTCCATTTTTCGACATCCCCTCGTGTACTCTAGGACTGCTCTTCCCTT
>NW_007396769.1:0-946 GCF_000475195.1 Diaphorina citri | reverse complement strand
TACGTTTAGAAGGTGTCCGCTTCAGTTGAAGTCTCTCAGCGTATTTCTTAAACACGCCGTTCTTGTAAGTTTTCATCCAGTGTAACTTGACGAATGTTTGTTTCGGTATGATCTCCCCTGTATATGTACATAAGCAAGCATCTATCAGATCTTCATGTGCTATCCAAGCAAAGAACTGTTTGAACAAATCTAATGCTGATGTTTCATTAGTGGAATGCCATTGTTTCGGACGTTCAAACCCAACATTCCAATCGTTAATGATTTTGGTTTTAGCACCGGACAGTTGAACTTCCATGACGGGTGGTACAACATGTTTTCTCATGAGGAAGAACAGAACCAACCAGTTGAGTGCGTGACTCGTGAAGTATGAACTACCCTGTATATGATTATAATGTGCCCACAGCTTGACTGCTGCTACTAGCCATGGTACACGAGGGTCCAACTTCAAATACATAACTAGAAGTCGTGTGTTCTCAACACTTGTACCATTCTTGAAACTAATATCGCAATTGAGACGAGTCGCTTTATGAAACACTCTGACTATAGGCACGCGGGTTCTGGTTAACGCAAACACATTGGAGAATAATTGCTGACTCTTATTCAATAGAGTGCCGAGCTTAGAAACAGAACGTATTTGATCCTGATGATTGTTGCCGGAGATATATTGATAACCTGTGACGTCACAATAGACATCACAGTCACTATCTGGTAACGCTTGACCAGTGGATCTAGAACCGAACGTATACAACACATGGTTAGGATAGATAGTTTTCAATACATTGCCTAAATCTCGCAACATGCTTGTTTCATTGACTTTATTTTGCATACACATGAGAAATGTATTGAGTAAGTTATCCACTTGATTTGTAATACTTTCATCAGATTGAATGAAGGTTACACATTGCATGTTCAATTGTTTCATAGTGGGATTGAATAGGATTGACTT
>NW_007396768.1:0-946 GCF_000475195.1 Diaphorina citri | reverse complement strand
TGACTGTAAAACTGTTAGCTGTTGTTGTTCTTGTTGTTGGTGTTGTTATTGTTATTGCCAACGTCGAACACCTCATACTGCTCATACATCACTCTGTGTCCAAGGAATGCTGCCACTGGATTGGTCCCATAGGGATGTTAGGTCCAGGTTGGTTGGTTGGTTTGAATGGACAGTCAATTAGAATAGAATAGAATACCTATACTTACCCTGTTAATAGCAGTGCAATAGTCCTAAACTAAAATGGACGCGGCACATCAGGGATCAGGAAGAGACCGCCTTAACATAATAATAATACCCTGTTAATACTACCAGCATAGGACTGAAAAGTCCCTTTACTCTCGCAGTCTAAACAAGGTGGAGCCGTGGGAGTTGGTGTGGCATGGGGGACATTAGTTCGGATTTTCAGGGATGTTAAAGTATCTAGTGGACACCCTGTATACAAAACGTGCATCACTATTTTGCGTAGGTCACGGTATAGTTACTTTTTTCTTCTTCTTCTTCTTCTTCTTCTTCTTCTTCTTCTTCTTCTTCTTCTTCTTCTTCTTCTTCGTCTCCTTCTTCTACGTATTCTATGACGTATTAAGTAAATCTTAAGTATTGAGATTACAGTGGGAATTCTCATCTCTCTAGTCTCTAATGAGTCTAATGTTAAAATACCCAACGTGTAAGGTCACTTAAGTATAAGTACGTAATATGTATGTAACGTCACTTAAATAAGTACATACATATAGGTATGTATGTACTTTGCATGTTTTGTAATCTCATACTAATCTCAAATTCTCAAAATATCTAACGTTCCAACGTCATCGTCACATCAATTGCTTTGGAGAATTATTGTAATATTGGAAGTTTTTGTTCAACCATAATAGAATGTTGGTGGATTTCACAAATTACTTAAGTAATGAGAGATTTCACTAATGGGAGAATTTTTAACCATCCAAAAAGG
>NW_007396767.1:0-946 GCF_000475195.1 Diaphorina citri | reverse complement strand
TTAATCCGAGAGTTAAATTTAAACCAAGTTTAAACTCAGCCTGTGGTCCCGGACACTGATCTAAATGGGATTGGCAATTTTCTTTTCTCTTTGGATTGAGTTGTGCTCTCTCTCTCTCTTTCTCTCTCTCTTTCTCTCTCTCTCTCTTTCTCTCTCTCTGTGGATTGAGTTGTGTTCTCATGTTTTCTTCTTTTTCACTTTCCCCCGATTAAGTTGTATATTCTCGTTCTAAATGGACCATAACACTCCAACGTATAGGGAAAAGAAGTGCATTAGATAGGGGGAAACAAATTGAAGGGTGAAGAAATACTGAAAAATCTCAGTCTTAAGTGTAACAGTGTTTGCTTGAACAATGTTCGAGTTTCTGCAAGGGTTGTTCTGCAAAAGTACATAGGTTAGGTTTATTAGGTACTGATTTTCTTTAATCACGATCGAATAAACTAAAGGCTAAAAAATTCCCGGAGGGACGGACCCAGCTTGTTTATGTACATTATAAGTTCTCCACTATTCCGCCATTCTTCTGCATTTGTGTTTCGACTCTCTATTTCTCTCCCCTCTCTATTTCTCACTCTCCTCTCTCTTCCCCCCCTTATCTCTCTCCCTCTATCCCTCCTTTTCTCTCTCTTTCTAGAGCTCTTCATTATTCCATTCTCTTTTGAAATCTATTCTTGGAAAATTTACAAAGCCTCCTATTACTAGGTAAAGGTAGATATTGGGCACTGTCTATGACTGAATCACACAGGTCCGTGGGTAGTTCAGCTATTGGTATTGTGTAAAAGCCACTGGTATTCCAGCAACATTCCAGTCCAGACAAAACGGCCTTCTAAACAGCTGTAAAAGTGCAAACCCAATTTTCTTTCACCAATTAACTGGACTGCTGCCAGTGCCAGAGGTGTTTACAAGGAGGCCAATAGATGAATCTCCTTCTGGAAGTGGCTTAAGGTAG
>NW_007396766.1:0-946 GCF_000475195.1 Diaphorina citri | reverse complement strand
AGAACTCTGGTGTTGAATAAGACTGGGAAACTTATGCTCATATGAAGAAGTAAATATCTCATCTTTACATGCCTTCAGGCACACTCCATTTGTCAAGGGTCTAGGCTAGGTTTTCCTTGCCCTTGGGATCAATTTAATTTGAAGAAATAATAATGATCATAAAATTACTTGTTATTCAACAAAATTACCACATTAAAATAATTAATAATTAGGAATTGAGAAACAATATGAACATTTAAACATCAATAAATAAAGACATTTAGCTTTTTTTTTTAAGAGGTTTGATGGGAACTGTAACTGCTATGGTCTTATCGTCCCGAAATCGAAGAGAGAAGGAAGACAGGATAGGAGAAAGCCAGCCGTTCCGTATGGTCTTATCGTCCCGAAATCGAAGAGAGAAGGAAGACAGGATAGGAGAAAGCCAGCCGTTCCGAGAACGAACATATACCATCAGGATGAAATCCGCCCCGGGCAGGAATCGAACCCGCGGCCTAGCGCTTACAAGGCAGACGCACTACCAACTAACTAAGCTAACTAGGCTGGCATTTTTTTTTTCCTCTGAAATAATAATAAGCAAGGTTTTTATAATAACGACTTTTATAATGACACACGACTTTCTATTACATTTGCAGAATACGTAGGTATTTGAAAAGAAATAGAAAGTAAAAAAAATGTAATAAAAGGGAAATTTGTTGACACAGGGGAGTATTATTTGAAAAGAAATAGAAAATAAAAAAAATGTAATAAAAGGGAAATTTGTTGACACAGGGGAGTATCGAACCCGCAACTTCTCAACTGTAAGTCGGACAGTTCTAAAAGTTTCACCATTCGATTCGGCGTGAAAAATCCCATATCAACTATTCACATTCTTACTTGTTAATGGTTCACAAATAAAAGGGAAATTTGTTGACACAGGGGAGTATCGAACCCGCAACTTCTCAACTGT
>NW_007396765.1:0-946 GCF_000475195.1 Diaphorina citri | reverse complement strand
ACAATCAAAATGGTAACCCTTCTTACACTGAGAGCAAGAAGCAAAGTCACCATCCGTTGGCAGCTCCATTGAACATTCGCCACACTCAGGGTCCATCGTAAAACCCTCCTCAGTACAGTGCTACCTTGGATAGTATTGAACGAGGAAGCAAAGTCACCATCCGTTGGCAGCTCCATTGAACATTCACCACACTCAGGGTCCATCGTAAAACCCTCCTCAGTACAGTGCTACCTTGGATAGTATTGAACGAGAGAGCAGTGAAGCAAAGTCACCATCCGTTGGCAGCTCCATTGAACATTCACCACACTCAGGGTCCATCGTAAAACCCTCCTCAGTACAGTGCTACCCTGGATAGTATTGAACGAGAGAACAGCAAACAATGAATTAATTTGGTCACTCTTATAACTGTACACTGTTAAGGTGTAGATGTTTTGTTGACAATGTCTCTGTTATCTTGATCCGGTTTTCAAGTTATTGATTTGATAATTAGTAAATTAGTTGTGATTATCGTGTTATCCGAGATGTTTGAAAAGTATAGGTACCTAGTTTTTTGATAATACGATTTTATTTTCAGTTTTACCAGATAATAAATAAAACTTTCCTAGTTTTAATCGTTTTTTAATCCAAATTAATTAGTGATACGAATTTAACTGATAACTCTGTTATTGTTATTGAACGAGAGAGCAGCAAACAATGAATGAATTTGGTCACTCTTATAACTGTACACTGTTAAGGTGTAGATGTTTTGTTGACAATGTTTCTGTTATCTTGATCCGGTTTTCAAGTTATTGATTTGATAATTAGTTGTGATTATCGTGTTATCCGTGATGTTTGAAAAGTAGGTAGGTACCTAGTTTTTTGATAATACGATTTTATTTTCAGTTTTACCAGATTATAAAACTTTCCTAGTTTTAATCGTTTTTTAATCCAAATTATTTAGTGATAA
>NW_007396764.1:0-946 GCF_000475195.1 Diaphorina citri | reverse complement strand
TTAGACTGCGAGAGTAAAGGGACTTTTCAGTCCTATGCTGGTAGTATAAACAAGGTATATTCTATTCTATTCTATTCAGTGTCAAACTTTATATGACTCTCCAGTCTCCACCTTCATCTTCTCTGTGCACTGCGTCATATTCAGAGTTCTCTAATTGATGATGTAGAAGTGAAGTTATAATTTCGTATGCTAAACAAGGCAACAAGAGAAAGCTAATAAAACTTTCAGCAGAAATCTAATTATACATACGCGTACAGAACTCTCAATTGAACAATAATAATTTAGCTCTTTCTGTATATGGGATGAAGAAAATTAGATTAGAATTAGCACAATTTATCCACATACCTGCTTCTGATGGCAAACCAAGTCATCATACCTGCCTCTCAGTTCATGTACATAGTTCATTTCATTATGACCCAAATACATCATACTCATATAGATCATGTCAAATTATTTCTGATGGCAAAAGTTACATTTCCTTTTTTCCCAAGAGGTTTGATGGAGGGAACTGTAACACTGGAGGTCTTATCCTTCCCAAATCGAAGAGACATAAAGGACAGGATAGGAGAAAGCCAGCCGTTCTGAGAACAAACCGTATCTATTTGTTAGGAGGAAGTTCGCTCTGGGCGGAAATCGCACTCGCGAGCTAGCCTTTACAAGACAGACAAGCTACCGTCCAAGGTAACTGGGCTGAGTAAGCTAGCTCCAAGAGGTTTGATAGAATGAACTGTAAGGAGTTCATACAGTTCCAAAATCGAAGATACAATAAGGAGTAGGGATAGGATAAGACCAACCATTTCGAGGACGAAACTTATCTGTTTAGAATAAAGTTCGTAAGTAAAGTACTAAGGTAAGAAGTAAGAAGAACGAACCGTTCTATTCTAAGGTAAGAAGAAGGAACCGTTCTATTCTAAGGTAAGAAGAAGGAACCGTTCTGTTCTAAGG
Source organism: Diaphorina citri (assembly GCF_000475195.1). NCBI lineage: Eukaryota > Metazoa > Arthropoda > Insecta > Hemiptera > Psyllidae > Diaphorina > Diaphorina citri. The sequence continues at coordinate 1 of NW_007396764.1, read as the reverse complement.
T
>NW_007396763.1:0-946 GCF_000475195.1 Diaphorina citri | reverse complement strand
TTTTTTTTTAGTACCATGGTCAGAATTTAGTAAATCATTCCGAAAATCGAATCAATATAATTTTGTTGTATGTAAAGTTCTTTACGGCATAAATACAATCATGATTTGAAAAACAGAGGTGCATTCATAGAAGAAAACAGGCATTATGTTTTAGAAACATATTACCAGGCGAGCGCCTTGACCACTACACCACCGAGGTCAAATTCTAAAATTTTATGTAGGTACCCTACAAGGAGTAAAGTCACAGCAATTTTTTTTCTCCGGCTGGGATTGAACCCACGCCCTCCTGTTTACCAGACGAGCGCCTTGACCACTACACCACCGAGGCAGGCGCCTTGACCACTACACCACCGATTAATATTACTGTGGTCAAATTCTAAAATTTTATGTAGGTACCCTACAAGGAGTAAAGTCACAGCAAATTTTTTTCTCCCTTTTTTTTCATCCCAAAAAAGAAAAGTGAGAACTCACAAAGCTTTTTGTGTGTTTACATTTTTTCCCCTCTTATTCAAAAGTCTGTTTTCCCCTCCTCCTTTTCCCAGGAAAAACTGAAAAGGCCTTTTTTGTATGTTGGGAGCCTCTGGCGAAGTTGAATAACTCTATGGAGCTTTTACTTTTTTACAAGAGGGACAATGGAAATATATTTTATTATTATTATTATTATTTTGCAGAGAATGAGAGAAAAGAGGAGAGAGAGGGAAATAGAAGAAAAGGAGAGGGAGCGAGAAGAGAAAGAGGGAGAGAGAGAAAAGAAGAGAAGAGAGAGAGAATAAGAAAAGAGAGGGGAGAGAGGGAGAGCGAGAGAAAAGGAAGAATTTTTTTTCCCCCAAGTGAAAGAGGCAGAATAAAAAGAGAAAGAGAGATAAAAGAAGAGAGGAAGGGGGAGAAAGAGAGAGAGAGAGAGAGAGAGAGAGAGAGAGAGAGAGAGAGAGAGAGAGAGAGAGAG
>NW_007396762.1:0-946 GCF_000475195.1 Diaphorina citri | reverse complement strand
ATATGTGAGTATGCACATGCACATTATCTCGTGGTCTTCTCACTTTCATTTGTGACACATTAATGTGTGTTTTTCTAATTCCGACATATCTAGAACACTTCTGTAGTTTATTTTCATCCATGAAGATTCCTCACAAGTGCTCTCGGCTCCGCACATACCACTCGGGTTTCAGAGACAAGTGCGACACTGTTTGCACTTTACTTGTCTACAGTTGTCTCCAGTATCCTAACGATGATAGTACTTGTTGTCTTCTAGGAAGTACTTGACGAGTTGACACAAGTACCTTGGAAGTGTGCCTCCTTCCATTTGTCGCCATTTATGCAAGAATCACAAAGCTAGAGTCATTATAATAAACAAATTGTGAAACAAGAAATAGTGTGAGTAGCCTGTTTTCTTGTATTCCTATAGCTATTTCATGAATTGCACTCATACTCATATTACTTCAATAACGTTCAGTGCGTATTTGTGTAAACAGTTGCAGTTATGGTATTTTTCCTCCCTATACATATCACAATTTGTCCACTTCATGTCCAACGAAAAAAGAAACCAAATCTCCAATATCACAGCAATGCTTGTCCTACTTCTGTCCAATATTTAAGGACATTGGTCTTAGCATAATACTATCTAGAATAGAAGGTTTCTACACTTTCAATTTTCTATTGCTTGCGGTCTAGTGAGTACGATGGAATGGATTCACCGTCCTAGTGACAGACAACACATGACACATGTTTGATCTCATCTCCAGTCTCCACTGTGTCTAACTGACTGCTACAGTAGCACCGAGAACATATGCAGAAGTTCAGGGCGAATTGAAGAAAATGACCTTCACTAACCGAGTAAACACATCAAGAAAAACGATCAATTCTTTATTATTTGCAATAGCAATCAACAAAAACAAGGATCTTTCCTCATGGTACATTTTCTGGCCAATGTGTGATAGTGTGGT
>NW_007396761.1:0-886 GCF_000475195.1 Diaphorina citri | reverse complement strand
CGACTTTCCTCATCTTATTGAATGATGCTTATTTTGGGTGTTCTTGTTCTTATAGCCAAACTTTTACAATATCTCTAATCGTTTAGTCGGTATAGCTGAAAACCGCCAAAAAACGGTCAAAACCGCCAAAAAGCGGTCAAAATACCGCCAACTGCAGCACCTATCTCAACCAAACGTTTTGAGTTGCATCCTTATCACATTTGTAAACTCCAAACCAAATTTCAGTCCCTCTAGTCATGACCGTTCCCCGGATTATTGCCGTTATAAATTACACCGAAAACCGCCAAAAAGCGGTAAAATGCCGCCAACCGTTGCACCGATCTTAACCAAAAGTTTCGTGTCCAATCCTTGTCACATTTGACATCTACATACCAAATTTCAATATTTTGTAAAGTCTCGAGATATTTTGTTTACAGACAGACAGACAGACACACAGACACACACATGCACGGACCAATGGCTGAAACTTTGGATTTAGGCTCTAGAGACCTCAAAACGTGTTTTGGCACTAAAAACTGACCATCGAAATTTTGACCCGATTACATTACTTTCCTTCCTATAGGATAAGGAAAGTAATAACAACAAAGACAATACTTGATACCGTGCCTTTCTTAATCGATTTCCTGTCATCTAATGGCGCCAAAGACTCTATAGAACTTCAATTGGATTTGGTTTATTTGGTAGCCTTTGTCAAAATGACAATAGCGAAATGTGTTGACAGTCCATCATGGGTTCGGTTGCAGACCAGATTCAAAGTGGTCTTTTGCATCACATGAACGATTAATTACGTAACGTTAGGTAGCGTTAGGTTTTCGTCCGTTAGGTAGCGCCACTATGCAAGCGCGCTAGCGGAGGAGCAGAAAGAACTGCGCAGAAACGTATGCGC
>NW_007396760.1:0-946 GCF_000475195.1 Diaphorina citri | reverse complement strand
GCATCCAGGATTTTGTCGAGGTGGGGGGCGCCGAGGGTCCAAACAATGATGTACTGGGGGGTGGTGGATGCTCCAAATTTTCCGAGCCTGGCCTACTGTAAAGGAGGAGAAAAATGAAGCTCGAAAGGGAGGAGGACCGGGTCCCCTCAGCCCATACCCTAAATACGGTCCTTATTTATCTTTTCCAGCGTTAGCAATGTTAGAATACACATCATCTTCCTTCCAATTGATCAATGTCACTTACAGGTATGTACATGATTTTGTCGAGGTGGGGGGCGCCGAGGGTCCAAACAATGATGTACTGGGGGGTGGTGGATGCTCCAAATTTTCCGAGCCTGGCCTACAGTACAGGAGAAAAATGAAGCTCGAAAGGGAGGAGGATCGGGTCCCCTCAGCCCATACCCTAAATACGGCCCTGACCGGAGCGTAGGTATGCCTTATTTATCTTTTCCAGCGTTAACAATGTTAGAATACACATCATCTTCCTTCCAATTGATCAATGTCACTTACAGGTATGTAGGTACCTTTAGGTAAAGAGGTACTCATCTTGTAGTGTCGACAATTCGACATGTGACGTTCAATCAATATACCTACACGGAAAAATGTTTGAACTCTGTTGGTATACAAAGTAGGTGCTTGTACAATGGGTTACGAATATGAATAATAATAATAATATGTGAAATTTATTTAAACTATTTTTTTTATTTACACTCTAAGCAGCAAGGCCATGTGTGAGTATTAATTTGGTCTTACCTAAATATTCTGTAAAATCAATCTTGTAATAATTATTATGAAAGAAGAAATGAATTTATATTTAATTTATTTTTTAAGATATTTAAAGAACTTACTTATAAATTTAAAATTATTATGAAAGTGGAGCTAATTCAAGAACTTACTTGATATGGAAATTGTATCCGTCTCATTTTCAAACGGGTCGTTCAGAAAC
>NW_007396759.1:0-946 GCF_000475195.1 Diaphorina citri | reverse complement strand
GAAACCGAGATGATTTTTCCTCTTCTGAAGCTCATTTCTCCTCTTTTGTCTTGGTAGCACCTGTACTAAACCATAGAAAATCTACTATTTTGAAGAAGGAAAATTGTCTCAGTTTGGGAAAGGAAAATATACCTCACACTTGTTTGTCATGCAGTAGATCTCAGATTTAATGGGGCACAACCAAATGACAATTTTTTTCGAGGCTTGGTAGCACCTGTACTAAACCATAGAAAATCTACTATTTTGAAGAAGGAAAATTGTCTCAGTTTGGGAAAGGAAAATATACCTCACGCTTGTTTGTCATGCAGAAGATCTCAGGTTTGATTCTCACCATTGGGAAAATATTTCATGTTACTTTCTGGTCTTCTTGTCTTGGCCAAGCACCATAATTATTGTCCACATTTTACAAAAGTGCTTAAAAGTTAGGTAGAACCTAGAAATGAGTACAAAGTTACTTCAATTGAAAAAAAAAGAAGGAAATATTTTATTATTGATAATTTTATTAAATTTAATTCACCTTATTCTAGTCCTATTTTTTATAGGGGTTATTCAAAAGAAGAAAGAAATCAAGTTGTTCCTAACTATGTGAAAGCAAAGAAATCATACTCAGTGGGTGTAGTCATCAAGATGGCCTACCTTGTAAACAGGAGGGTGTGAGTTCAATCCCAGTCAAGGTATGGACTGTCCTAAATATAAACCAAGAAGTTGACCACAATAGTAGTTGCCTACTGCTGAAGTAAAGGGACTCTTCAGTCCTATTTGAGCAGTATAACTAGCACTATTATTAATAATTATTATATATAAAAAAAAGGTAACCTAGGATAGATTACATACATACTAGGTTTTCATGCTTGGGTATTTATATTTATGTGGCGCTCACAACAACACTCAACACAAATATAATCTTACATAGAAAAACGCAGGTTCTCGTTTCTCCACAATTTCC
>NW_007396758.1:0-946 GCF_000475195.1 Diaphorina citri | reverse complement strand
CCTTGATAACCAAAATGAACCAAAACAGGTGCCCTCAATCCCCAATGACAGCGCTGATGGAAATTTCAAAGTTTCAACACCCACCTAGTTCAAAGTTCCAACACCAAGCTACCCAGTTAGTACCTATAGAGGTACATACCTATACAACTATACATCCTTATGTGTGAGTCTGTAGATTATAATGGACCTATTACATATTTGGCAGAAGAACCAAAACAGGTGCCCTCAATCCCTAATGACAGCGCTGATGGAAATTTCAAAGTTTCAATATCCACTTAGTTTAAAGTTCCAACACCAAGCTAGTACCTATAGAGGTACATACCTATACATACTTATGTACAAGTATGTACGTAGATTATAATCGACCTATTACATATTTGGCAGAGCTCCACCGAAGTAGACTGAAGAGAACTAGAGAGGTGCCCTAAGAAGACCTACCTGAATATCGACTGTTTGGACTTCTGGTTTGGTAGAAGGTGAATAAGGAAGAATAGTCATAATTCTTTTGGCCGCAAATTCGCTCTCTTACCTGGAATCAAAAAAGAAGCAAGGAATTATTAATGACTAGCTGAATTCCGTCGCTTCGCTCCGGAATCGTTCGTTCTCTTACCTGGAATCAAAAAAGAAGCAAGGAATTATTAATGATTTATAATGAAAATACTCTGCTTCGGTGGTTGTAGTGGTCAGTGTGCTCGCCTGGTTAACAAAAAAGCGTGGGTTCAGTATAAAGGCTTAGGTATGTACCTACATAAATATTATGTTCAACTTCAATTCCATTATTCAATTCTCAGAACTCCCAGCAGTCTGAGCAGTCTCAACCGAGGATTGGAATTTTAGTTATTGTGTTGAAGCTGAAATTAAATTTTAATATTAATAAAATACGAAGATAGCGGTCAAATTATATTGAGGATAAAATTCCATAGGTACCTCTGCTCGGCTGGGATTT
>NW_007396757.1:0-946 GCF_000475195.1 Diaphorina citri | reverse complement strand
TTGGACAAAACAAAGCCATTAAATTAAAACCTTGTACTAAAAAATCCTTTCATTAATTCTAATTGGATACGAGTAATTTGATTTGAAAATTGTGAATTGGTAGCAAAAAAACAAAGCAAAAGTGTTTGTAGATATGAAATAAAAATAGCTAAAAATTCCCTGAAATCTGTTTAGAAGGATTAATTGAAAAATGATTATATTTTTTTGTCAATCATTTTCCCGATGCTTCATTTGGGTCATTTGGGTTAACAACTTGCACGTGGCAATAGTACAAATAAAATTAAATTAAATGAATAATTAATTAACGATACAAAAAAAAGTCCTAACCAGAATATATAGCTTCCAAGGAATTTCAGTAACGATATATAAAAAAAAGTCCTAACCAGAATATATAGCACGAGGGTTTGCGAGAATAACAGGTAACAATTAGCAATAACACTTAATAGTAAACTAATACATTAAAAAACACCACAAAGTATCCAGAAATGATACCCCGACAACAAGTCTGTTGTCAAACAATAGTAATAGTAAATTATTAAACAAAATAACATACAACAAATTCTATTTACAAAAATCGAAAGTAAAAAAAAAAGTCAATTCAGCATTGGTCAAGTTGAAATTAAAGGAAGAAGGAACCGGAAAGGAAAAGGAAACATTAAATGGAAACGGAATATGATTGTGGATTTTGGAGTGAATTCTGAGTGGAATAATATCGGATGCATTAAGTGAATCTATGGATTTGGGATGCTGAATCCAAAATCCTTCATCCAACAGGGCAACTGCTGAACACCAAAAGTTACCAGTTGGTATCGAAGGGGTTTGGATTTTAAATGCTGGGAGCGACATTAGGTTTCGGGAAAAGGGAAAATAAAAACGGGGAGTAGGTATCACAGTCAAAGTAAAAAAAAAAGTAAAAAAAAAATGTAAAAATAATAAATATCACAGT
>NW_007396756.1:0-946 GCF_000475195.1 Diaphorina citri | reverse complement strand
TGTTTTTGACTCGGACTCGAACCACCGATTCCCTGATCCGAAGCCCATCGCGTTAACCACTGCACCTCGAAGACTGACTTTCTGAACTACCTACCTACCTATTCCTATTAGTATCGATTAATTTCATACATAGGTAAGGTAACATAGATGGAAATTTATCAGCAGGAGGTAACGTACATACCTACTTACTTAGTTGGAAAATATCTACACAGATGGTATAGGTAACTTTTTACTTTCCTTATCTCATAAGAATAAGGAAAGAAAAGTATTCGACCAAATATTCGATCGTCAGTTTTTAGTGCCAAAACACGTTTTGAGGTCCCTAGAGCCTAAATCCAAAGTTTCAGCCATTGGTAATTGGTCCGTGTCTCCTGTCTGTAAACAAAATATCTCGAGAACGGTAAGAGCTAGAGACTTGAAATTTGGTATGTATCTTTCAAATGTGACAAGAATGCGACACACAAAATATCTCGAGAACGGTAAGAGCTAGAGACTTGAAATTTGGTATGTAGATGTCAAATGTGACAAAGATGCGACATGATACTTTGGTTAAGATCGGTGCAACGGTCGGCGGCATTTTACCGCTTTTTGGTGGTTTTCGGAGTAATTTAACAATATCTCGGGAACGGTATGCGCTAGAGACTTAAAATTTGGTATGCAGCCCACAAATGTGACAAGGATGCAACACAAAACGTTTGGTTGAGATGGTTGCTGCGCTTGGTGGTGTTTTGACCGCTTTTTGGCGGTATTTTGACCGCTTTTTGGCGGTTTTTGACCGTTTTTTGGCGGTTTTCAGCTATAGCGACTAAACAGTTAGAGATATTGTAAAAGTTTGGCTATAAGAACAAGAACACCGAAAATAAGCATCATTCAATAGGATAAGGAAAGTCGTGTGATGTTCACACCAGATTTTTTTTCTATATTATTTTCGGTGACAGGTAGCTTT
>NW_007396755.1:0-946 GCF_000475195.1 Diaphorina citri | reverse complement strand
AACATTTATTTTATTTGGGTATTTGAACTACTCTTTTTACAGTCCACAATTTATTGTAGGTACACAAATACAAGAAATCTCAAACAAAGAGGAAAATTAATGCCTAGGGCAATCTATACCATCCAACACTGTTTCCATATAATTCCTTCGTACTCCTACGTTGTTAAACATTCAATTTAAAGTGGTTAGTTAAAGAGAGTAAATTTATAATCATGTACACATATTAATGTTAAATATCGGTATTTTAGAACTATGAAATCTAATTAGACATCTTCATACGTCGTTAAATCTAATAAGGAATTTTAATTATGCTAAACATAGTTAAATGCTTGTCACTAATATCGTTCCCCTTAATACACCTCGTTAAATTCAATAATTACGGTGTTAAATATTCTAAAGAATATGACATAAGTATTTTGTTATATATCCTATTTAACAATATAATTATATTATGTCGTATCATATCTGAAGATGTATTTTATTTCAAACAAAAATCTTGACTTACAAAGCTGTAACTTACAAAACCAACCTCAGTGGTGCAGTGGTTAACGCGTTGGACTTTGGATCTGGAGATTGGTGGTTCTAGTCCAAGTCAAGTCTTAAAATTTGTCTAGGTATAATAGTTGGGGAACGATATTTGTGAAAAGCATTTAAGTATGCTTAACACAATTAAAAATTCTTATAACTTACAATAGAAAGACAAAAAGGAAAGCTTGATTAGATCTATTTTGAATAAGCTGTTCCTTGTCCTGGGTCCAGAAATGGGTCTTTATCCTGATGACACCACGATTCTGGTTGGTGGAAGGGGTGTTGAGGATGTGACGGAGCGAGTGGGGAGAGTCATGTCTGCTGTCACATCTTGGCTTGTCTCTAATGGACTCACCTTGAATGTGGCAAAGACCTCCTTTCTCACCTTTGGACCGCATGCCGGCTCCATCCAGAACAT
>NW_007396754.1:0-946 GCF_000475195.1 Diaphorina citri | reverse complement strand
GTGAAAAGCCAGCCATTCCGAAAACTAATATTATCTGAGGATAAGGTTTGCCTCGGGAATTGATCCTGCCACCTAGCGTTTACAAGGCGGGCGCTTTACACTCCAAGCTATAACGCATCATAAGGCACACGGCCTTTTTGTTGTTCGTCTTTATTTATTTACCTTTTTCGATACCTCTACACCACATGCCTTTTCATTCATGGCAGATTAAAATACAATCAAAGTCAATACATCTTTTGCTGGTTGACAAACATCCAAACACGGATATGCACCATTCATAGAAGACAATTACGTAAAAAAGAAAAAGAAATACATTGTCCTCTCTATTTCACACCTACACACCCAACAATCACACTCACTACCTTCCATATTGAACTCAGGGCATCAGGTTGAATGGTCACGACCGTAGATACACAGCAAAGCAGGGCCATTCATAGCCTGTTCAGGCCCCGAGCAACTCCTCATATGAAAATAAAATATGTCTAGGTACGTGGTCGTATTTTATTTTCCCAAGGTCCCCTTAAGGAGTCCACAGCCTCACCTGGCCTGATACTAACTCCAAAAATCAGTCCAAGAAGATTAGGTAGTCCGCCAGTCTTGTTAGCTTGGAGGGTAGCGCGTCTGCCTTGTAAGCGCTAGGATGACGGGCATCGACCCGATGCATAGCCCTAACAAGGCAAACGCGCCACCCATCAAGCTAACTAGGCTGTAGGCTGACCTAATGGTCAAAATTATTGCATTGAAATATTGAACTTTTAAATAGTTAGGTAAAATCTTACTTAATTTATAAAGTTTCCATTTATAATATACAGCCCTTCACTTCAGCAGTCCATTTTCCAACTTATTTTTTGGCTGTGTTGTAATCCGTTCGTTTTTAGCACATTGCATACCCAAAATATTTGTAGGCGGTCATACAAATAGCATTTATTACCACATTACCTGCAAT
>NW_007396753.1:0-946 GCF_000475195.1 Diaphorina citri | reverse complement strand
TCCTCCTCCTCCTCCTCCTTCTTCTTCTCTTTTCTTCCTTCTCTTTCTCCTTCTTCTTCTCTTTTCTTCCTTCTCTTTCTCCTTCTTCTTTCCACTGAATTTTTCACAGAAAAAATGTCTAGAAGAAATTATTTTTGATATTTATTGCAAAGGTTTGTGAAGTCCCTCTCTCTCTCTCTCTCCCTCTCTCTCTCTCTCTCTTTTCCTCTCTCTCTCTCTCTCTCTCTCTCTCTCCTGTGCTTTTTCTTAGTTGATGTGTATTTGGTAAGTGTGAGTTGAGTGGTTCACCTAAATCACAGTTCAGACGGAAAACTAATTAGAAAGCCATGTCATTACCTATCCATATCCATATAACCAACAAAAAGATACCTACCTTGTCTCTTTATCTTGGCTTTCGATTATCCCTCCTTAAGTTCTTACACCAACCTCGGTGGTGTAGTGGTTGGCGCGGTGGACTTCGGATCTGGAGGTTGGTGGTTCGAGTCCACGTCAAGTCATAAAATCTAGCGTAGTGCACTCAAGCAGGGAACGACATTTGTCACAAGCATTTATGTTTGTCACAATGAAAATTCCTTACTTCTCTCTTCGATTTCGGGATGATATTACAGTTCCCCCTATCAAACCTAAAAAAAAGCGTCAATTTCGTAGATTACAAGGAAACTGCGATTGCCCAGGTGGTCACCCATCGGGTTACCAACCACGTTCAACGTTTCTTAACTTCATGAAGTTAAGTAAAATAAAAAAAAAAATGTCTTTTCTTTGTGTTACTCTATCACAATTTTGGTGCTCACTGCAGCATTGTAGGATTTTTCCAAATACATAATATATCGCAATAATCCAGCTCCCAATTACGTACCATGCTGGCACGGGTCGCTATGCGCATTTATATTACATAGCTACTCATTTTCCTCACGAGGCTGAGTGGGCCCCGTAACGGCCAGTCACG
>NW_007396752.1:0-946 GCF_000475195.1 Diaphorina citri | reverse complement strand
TTAGGACTAATGTAATTATTATTTTATTTACTACTTTTAATGCTGTTTATTAAACTATCTATTCAACTCTCCTGTCAAAGTCACCCAGTATGTCCCCGGGAATCCCCTGAACACCCCGTATATTTCTAAAGCTCCCAGTTTCCTTTACACCTTCACCATTGCATCCGGAGCTATTCTTAAAGTTTTTATTAGTTCCCTCATAAAGCATTTTACGATATTGTGTAATGTATTTGAATATTAACCTGCCACAATCTCGAGGCAGTCGAAAATTTGCTTACTTTAGTGAAAATGCCTTTGCTCCACATAATCTGTTTAGGGTGGACTTGCATCAGTTGAGAAATTTTTGGTTGTTTGAGAACTTCAATTTATTTACATAATTTCGAAAATGGATGCATATTGATATCCTATGGTTCTGTCTTTTGTAGGAATAGTGCTTCTCAAGTCAAATTGCCTACATACCTCATCCGTAAAAATTCACAATTTGATTGCCTCTTTCTCTATTGTTTTTTCATTCTCAATGTGTTTTTCCCAGCGTAAACTTGGTAAACCTAAAATGAGAATTACCAAAAGTAGGCCGTCTTTGAACAAGATGTGTACGCAATTACTCACGTTAATGGATCAAACTATCAAGAGCAACTAATTTAACTTAATTATAAGTTGTAATTTTCTTATCTTTTAATCAGCTTTGAACTTTGTCACTTGAACATATCCCCGGAGTATAATCCACCCTGTCAAAAGTTTGTTCTGCATGTGAAGATTTCAGCACGTTAATAGAGAGGTGTGTTCAGGAAAGTCTTTTAAACTTTGACTTTTCACTTCATAATTATTTGTGTGCAACTCGTGAATTTTCCATCCCACCCCCTTAGGAAATTCCGCAGGTTTTCAACTTTTTCCTTCCGCTTCTTTTGTTGAAGAAAATAACCGCGCTGAGGTGTACGGCTTATAG
>NW_007396751.1:0-946 GCF_000475195.1 Diaphorina citri | reverse complement strand
TTTTTCCAGGGGGGAAAAACTACAAAAATAGAAAAATTCCATCAGCAAAAAAAAAAAAAAATAATTGTTCTAAACATTCTAGGTTCTAGGACCTAAACTTACCCCTCCATTTTTAAACCATTTTCAACTAGGTAATTCTAATTTCAATTAACCAAATTTTTCTTTCTTAAACATATCCAATCTAAAACGTCTACTTTCTTCTTAAAACGTCTCTTTTTCTCCTCAAATCCTCCCCTCTGGTTTCTGTTCTCAGGAGGTTACTACACATTCGACCAGAAGAAGAGCAACTCCCTCCGTTCTCTGTTCTCAGGAGGTTACTACACGTTCGACCAGAAGAAAAGCAAGGTCCGTCTGGTGGCATTGAACACCAATCTGTTCTCCAACAATCCACTCAACTCCAAGGAGGAGCTGGAAGCCCAGTGGAAGTGGTTCGAGACCATCATGACCAAATCCGAGAAGAACAATGAGAGGGTAAGTGTCCAATTTGATGCAATAAGAAGACCAGAGCGATCTGTATTTATATCTAAGAATACATTGAAAATTACAAATAAAACACCCCTTCCAGGTTTTCATGTCCTGGAAGGGCACTCAAAATCGAAGCCGCATTCCCACGCTGAACTGCCAGGCTTATAAAATCTTGCTTTTTTCTCTCCTGTTTGATCAATCATCCTTTTTCCGATTTCTCTTATCCAATCCTTCCCCTCCTTGCAGCACACGCCCATCGTCTCAAAGGCCACAACAACTAGCTTGAAACCTCTCTGGACAATGTTTGTATACACTATACAGGCCATGCTTTCTCTTGACCGCTATCTCCGCTGCTGCGCCAGCTTCCTTTTTCGTTTGGTTTGTGTATGAATTGGCTAATGTGTCTCGGCACGTAAAATCCCAGACCAAACTCTGCCCCATGTTATCGGTAGCAGTTTTTAACGCCGCGCAGCGCGAACTT
>NW_007396750.1:0-946 GCF_000475195.1 Diaphorina citri | reverse complement strand
TGAATTATAACTTTAACTTGAAACTATGTATGTACTTATAAGAGTGTTGGACAGCAGGACAGAATCAAGAGCTTTAATAGCATAGTGTGTGACCGCGGCAATGGGTCTATGCTATGATACTCTTGCCTTGAAACTCGAGATCTCAAGTGTGCTGAGGCGTTGCAAGTTAAGAATCAAGAACGTTGATCATTTACTATTCTGTTTCGTTCAATTATACATGATTAACCGAGTTGAATATTCAGTAAAGTACCGAGTAAGTGTATTCATGTGTGTTGCTTCAAGGAATTGTTAGGGACGCTCTGAATAAAGGCATCGCCGTAGATATTAGAATAAGATTGGAAAGGATAATAGAATAGAAAATAGTATTTGGTGCGGGAAAATTACCTACTGTTGGGGTAGATTCGAGCAAAACCTATGTATATCTCAAGATGACCTATGTTCCTATGACCATTCTTCTACTGACAAAGACGGTTTTAAGACTAACGCCTAGGGTTTTTGAGATGAGCAAAGAACTACATGACACCTGTTAAAGTGACACCTGAAGCTATGAACCCTGTATTTCCGAGTCTTTTAAATTGGTTTAGCCTCTACCACTAAAGAAGTGGTTGGCGGAAAATGAGAGAAAACAACAGCAATTCAAGTCTTTTACCCATGAACTTTTAAAAGCGGATTTGTTACATGCCAACCGGAATGCGAGTGAATTTCCTTCCTTCTTTTTACGACTATGAGACTATCAATACTAAATGCAACTAAACTCTCCATTTTTTTGAATATTAATTGATCCTAATAGACGACATTGGAAGATGCTGAGTTTGTTGAGCATGATGATATGTTTATGATCATAACATTATGTTGCTCATGGCGATGAGGCGATGGTGGTTACAGCTCGAACATGTTTTCCAATATCATATAGTTTATACTTGTTTTTGCCAAACTGATGATAGTA
>NW_007396749.1:0-946 GCF_000475195.1 Diaphorina citri | reverse complement strand
GTAGGCTACTACTATTATTGTGGTCAAATTCTCAAATTATATTGAGGATAAAATTCCATACCTCGGCTGGGATTGACCACTACACCACCGAGGCATACAGGTACTTTCAACGTTTCTTTGAAGGTAGTTATTAGTTAAGTAGAATCTTTTCCTCCGTTCTTTATCTGAAAGAGGGCCTCTCGGTGGAATTTTGCTATTTTTTATGAAAAATTCGAAGATTTAAAGACTGTCTCTCGTGTTAAGGGAGATGTTTTAATACGTGGGTTTCTCTGGGTTGGTAATCATAATCACAATGGAATATGCTTTGGCAGTCAGGGTGTTGAAGTAGAAAATTCACATCTCCTTGGCGAAAGTGCCACAGAGGGAATAATAAAATGCATTCATATTGTAGGTAATTTCATTCAGGACAGCCACACGTCACTTGAGCTCACGTGAGCTCACATGACGTGATAGTAGTGTGGCTGTCCTGAGCGAAATTACCTACAATATTATGGGAAAACTTTGAACTGCATCTTTCTGACTCCCCATGACTTCACGTGACGTGACGATAGTGTGTTTCTACCTTTAGAAAAATGTAGTTCAAAGTTTTCTCATAATAGGGTAAGTGTACCATTTATTCGCCCACCTAAAAAACGTACCATCTATTGGCCCACCTGTGGGTCTACGCCACATAAGTCTGAACTGGACGAACTTTTTCAAGATCCAATTTCATCAAAAGAAAGGGCTTCAAGACTGCTATCGAACCAGTGCTATTCAAAATTGTAGTCATAAAAACAAAAATTAGAAAAATAAATGTAGGCAGGTGGGCGAATAAATGGTACACTTACCCTATTTTAGGTAATTTCAGAACGTTCACGTGACCTCACGTAACGTGATCTTTACCTGTGCATTAGCACCGTCGTCTGCAGATGAAAGGGTGGTGTGAATGTTGGACCATGGACTATGT
>NW_007396748.1:0-946 GCF_000475195.1 Diaphorina citri | reverse complement strand
TTCTTCTTCTTCTTCTTCTTCTTCTTCTTCATCTTTGTTTTGTACAATGTTTCGTAAGATTAGATCATGAATTCATGTTCGTTCAGGTGCAATTACACTAAAGCTGTATCCACACGCTGTTGACGCTGCCTCGACAACATAGATTCACCTCGTCGATCGAACGACCCAGCTAAGGCTCAAAATCAAAACCATCTCAATATTCTCAATCGACGCGAAGCGACATTCAATATGAGGTAATTGAGGAGCTGGGTGCAAAAAGGGCAATAAATGAAAATCATCAAATTAGCTGAGATATTTAACTTTAAAGTTTTCAATTTTTCATCTAAATCCTTGAAAAGTATGTTTACAAAAAACGCTGTAACTCATCGAAAAAAAACTGCAGTTCAAACGCTGGAAGATAGAGCGCACCACGTTCTATTCAAAAAACCGTTTTACGCAAAAAGAGCAAAAAATTCATATTTCCCTTTTTGCACCCAGCTCCTCAATTGAGGTATGCTTTAAAGATGTTGCATTGGATTGATTAGTCTTGACTGTGTTGAGCATGCTATGTACAATGCTACATTGCTACATGTTGCCTTGAATGAAGCATAGTTTCAAATGAGTACTAGAAATCCCTTTTTGCACCCAGCTCCTCAATTGAGGTATGCTTTAAAGATTTTGCATTGGATTGATTAGTCTTGACTGTGTTGAGCATGCTACAATGCTACATTGCTACAAGTTGCCTTGAATGAAGCATAGTTTCAAAGGAGTACTAGAAATTAGAAATTGACTGTTAGGAGTGTTAGATCATTTTTTTTTTTCAAATGAATAGAAAATCTTGCGTCAGTGTAATAGCGCCTTAAAATGAATAGTAAATTTTGCGCCTGTGTAATAGCGCCTTTTTACTCGTCCAATTTTTGCAAGGTGTACGTATGATGTAAGGGAAGAATATATATGTGAGAGGAGA
>NW_007396747.1:0-947 GCF_000475195.1 Diaphorina citri | reverse complement strand
TAATTTATATTTCCTACCTACTTACTTTATTTTTTCTTGGAATAAATTGCTTCCCTTGTCCTGGAGATGAGGTTTTCTCTCTGGGAGTGTAGAAGTTAGGTTACCTAATTTTATTCAAGACTTTAAATTCAGAATTGAAATTTTTTGTATCCTTGAGCTGTGTCTACACATGGTCGACGGCTGTCGATCGTCAAGGTGAATGTTGTCGAGGCAGTGTGGACGGTTTCAGTCGACATCGATCTACGGCCGTCGACTATTGTACAATGGTAACAGCCTCACATAGAATAAGCTATACTTACAAAAGATATCCTTGCATACAATAAATATACGAGTATGCTACACTTTATTATTCCATGTACATTCAGTCCTTTTTCCCTAGTGGAGCAGTTGCAAATGGGTAAAAATTATAAATACTTAAATGGTCGATACCTACGTAAAAAGTAGTCAAAATTAATGGTCGTGTGTACATGATATACAGGAATATCCTGAGGACACGGATGAGGACGAAAGTAATGAAGAGGAAGACACAAGGTAAGTTATCACTTTATGTGGAGAGGTTCGTACTCTTCTCTGCGAAATGGAGCAGTTGCAAATGGGTAAAAATTATAAATAAATGGTCGATTCCTATGTAAAAAGTTGAGAAAAATTCAAATCCAAGGTCAAAACTCCGAAAAAATAACTGTAAAGGTCGAAAATTCAATTTTCATTTTCCGTTCTAATGAAAGAGTTCAAAGATGTGTGACGTCAGACTTCAGGCAGTTGCCTCGCTAGGTAGCGCCAGTATGCAAGCACGCTTGCGGGAGGATCAGAAAGAAATGCGCAGAAACGTATGCGCACAAGCACATAAATGTGTTGCCTGCGAGGGAGCCTTGCTCGGGACATTTGATGTGACGTCATCACCTACGGGAGCGTATGCCGTGACGTCAAAGTTCACGATTTACCGGTAT
>NW_007396746.1:0-947 GCF_000475195.1 Diaphorina citri | reverse complement strand
CTCTATGTCATGCATTCGCTGGCGCTAGAGGGCTTCAAAAATAATTGGTGGTGTGTTGGTAGTGGTTGGTAGGGGCAAACATAGTGGTAAGTTGGTATATGAGCCATTCCAAGTTGTTAGCAATCTATTTTCTCCTTGGCCTTTCTCTATCTCACCTTCGATGTCCCTTTCCATGTGAACCTGAACCAGGTACTTAAAAAGAGACAAAATATTTCCATAGAGAATAGAAAGAAATAGGACGATAGGACCGACCCCATTAGAAAGACTGTGGTACCTGTGTATAACATGCTTTGAAAATGTCACTTGCTTAATCCGACCCTGCTCATCATTCTAATACACTATAGGTATGTTAAACTGAATTATTATCCCAACTCTATCATACTTTACTATCCCTCTGAAATTCCTCAGAATTAATCCTTTTTCCCTGTTAATAATGAATGGGAGGTACATTTTACTTGAATATGCTCTGAAAATCCCTTGCATTATCATTTATGGAAACATATTGTAAATCACATTAGGAGAGTACTCATAGGGAAAGAAATGTTTGAACAGGATTTGCATATAGAAAATATTACAGAGGTTCTGAGAAATTTGGCATCACCAGCAAATCTCTTTTAGGGGAAATGTAAAAGTGAGAGCCAACTCGCTTTATGCAAAATACTTAGTCCAAAGGGTAGGCTAGCCATGGTATGATAATTGATATTTATTTAAATTTGATGCCTGGTATCGGTATGCTTTTTCAGCAATTTCTAGAATTTCTCGAATATTCCCCATTTTCTACTTAATGTCAATGGAACGTTTGGGACTTTGGAATAGATCTGCCATTTCGACGGAACCCTCGTCACCACTCCACATACGTCTTTCACCATAATAATATGCCTTATTGAACTTCCTACTACATAGTCCTTTAGTCCTTCAGCATTTGCTAATATAAATATAGCGTTGAC
>NW_007396745.1:0-947 GCF_000475195.1 Diaphorina citri | reverse complement strand
GGCTCTGTTGTTTACCTTGGCCAGTCCAGCTTTGTGGGCTCCTTGTGATTCCATGTAGGTAATGAACTTGGAAAAATCTTTGAATTCCTCATAGGTAGGCCGGAACACCATGATCTTGGGGGTGTTCCCGGAAGTGTTGATAGCCATTTTTCCGTTCTGTTTGACTGAAACAAAGAGATCTCAATATTACCTATAATTTTACTGGTAGCTAAAGAGACTCTTAGACAGTAGAAATAGGAGACCTATTCCCCAAGAACTTTTCACTCAAAACTTTGCACTTCTCTTTTCTTAGGCATAATAAAATCTCACCCGTTAACTATTCCAGTGAGAAATGAAAGGTCCAAAGTTTGGAGTATAAAGTTCTTCACAGAGAGGTGTGTCACTTATTTCATTTGCCGATAAGCCAGCTCAACAAGACTGAATTGTATTACATCTGTCCAAGATCTGGGAAATTATGCAGAAGTCATGTCCGTGGAAAAGAAAAGCCCTTCCACGGACAAGACTTCTGCACAAGTACCATTTCATTTGCCGATAAGCAAACTCAACAAGACTGAATTGTATTATATCTGTCCAGGATCTGTAATGATGTTTTCTTTCTGGAGTTGAGCCAAGTTCTACCAAACACTTGTCATCACCATGATTATCTATGAACGTAGGTACATGGTACCTATCTACCTCTCTGTCTGTAATCTAGGTGTAGGTATTCAATTGAATTTGAGTAGCTTACTTTAGTGTTTGGAGGTTTGGTATTGTGGGAAGAACTTGGTACTTAGGTTCTGTCCAACTGTGGTGAAGAAAAACATCAAGACCCAAGTTGATGCAACATATCCCAACAATAATTCAGTTCTTCCTATTCATTGTAAATGCCTCAAAGGTATTTCCATAGCTAAATTAAGAACTTTCATGGTCCAAATCTTCTTGATTCTGTGCTAGATCGATTTGTAAAC
>NW_007396744.1:0-947 GCF_000475195.1 Diaphorina citri | reverse complement strand
ATCTAGTGGTGTGACGTCGAATATGTGCAGGGTGCTGCCTCGGGGCCGGATGTGGACGTCGTATTGATGAGGAACTCCGGCACGTTTGTAAATCTGATGGAGGTCACGACTCCCGATGTCAGCGCGTTCCCAGACCACGTTCTGGAACATGAAGCAAATAAGACTATCATTAACTAGGTATACTTCATGGTATAGGTTGGGCCATCGGATAGTTTGGTAAGTCCTTGGCACTGCGACTTTTGATTAGATAGGTAGGTATTTTGTGATTATACATTTTTGTAGATGTAGCTATTTTTTTTACTCTCATTCCTAAAAAAATAATTTTAAACGAAGTACCTAAACGGAAAACGAAAGGGAAAAGGAATCTATTTTTTTAAAAGAGGTTTGACAGAGGGAACTGTAACTGCTATGGTCTTATCGTCCCGAAATCGAAGAGAGAAGGAAGACAGGATAGGAGAAAGCCAGCCGTTCCGAGAACGAACATTATACCATCAGGATAAAATCCGCCCCGGGCGGGAATCGAACCCGCGGCCTAGCGCTTACAAGGCAGACGCACTACCAACTAAGCTAACTAGGCTGGCAAAAAGGAATCTATAGTTAATATCATATTGGTCAGCCTCCTTCCTGCTAATACATAGGAAATTAGGAGTTTTCCTTTTGTTTGGCGTATTGCATACACAAAAGGTGACTTCTGTTTTGATCCTCAACTTCTGACTGAGCTCTTATTTCCTTTTTTGTGGGGTAGCTCATCCTCAGGTAAAATAGGTACCTACCTACATGTATACTGAGAGATGAACTTACTACCCCATTTGTATAATGTATGTAGGTATTTTACTATGAGTGAGATGGAACGCCATAAAAATATCAAAATCAGAATTCATGTTAGGTTCCCATTGATACCAAATCTTACCGAAATCATCAGCATGGACTCGGGAAAGTCACAATTG
>NW_007396743.1:0-947 GCF_000475195.1 Diaphorina citri | reverse complement strand
ACTTTGTTAAAAAAAAAAAAAAAAAAAAAAAAAAAAAAAAAGAAAGATCTTCCACAAGTATCTTTTACCAGTATTTTATTAATAGACCCCTTCAGTGATGATGTCAGAAAACAAGATGGCGTCAAGTGCGTAGAGTAAACAAACATTTGTTTTCATCTGTGTGCCGGTGTTTTCCCATAAGAAAATTTTCACGTTTGAAAAATTGGTTTTTCCTCCTTGTTTCCGGATTTTTAAGGTAAGTGAGTGTTATAGTACTATTCTCCGTGAAATTTCACATCTACTGAACTTTTATTTGACCAATTTAACCCTATCCAATCCTGTATAAACTACAATTGAAAATTTTTCCTGTGTAACCCTGTGTGAGTGTGTGCAGAAGAAACAATTCTTCAGGTCAGGTTCAAGTCTTCTTTACAAAATCCAAAATGTAATATTTATCCATGTAATATTATGCATTTTACTTTCCAAGACAAGTTTCACTCTGATTATTACCTATTTATTGTTTTTCCTTGCATTTACGAAAACGAGCTTTTCAACCATGTATGTCACATTTGGACGAAATTTCTCTAAGCTCCAGTGTGAATGAAAGTTCGCGCGCTCCAAAATGTAATATTTATCCATGTAATATTATGCATTTTACTTTCCAAGACAAGTTTCACTCTGATTATTACCTATTTATTGTTTTTGCATTTACCTATTTATTATTTTTAATCCTGAGAGGAGCCATCAATAAGAAGTACAATAATTTAAGCTTGTTTTCATTTTTGTTCTTCTTTTAATTTACAGCAATGACTTCTTATAAAATAAAGTATTCAATGGTTGTGGAGTACGTGAAAGAGGAGACCTCTCTCATCAAGAGGGCTGAGAACAAATTGGATAGTGGTCATGTTCAATCCATGCAGTTTGATGGTACTCTAGGCATAATATCTGGAGTGGTGAAGGCTTCAATG
>NW_007396742.1:0-947 GCF_000475195.1 Diaphorina citri | reverse complement strand
CAACTCAGTGGGGTCATCACAGCGGACACACTTGCATTCGAAGTATTTGCCCTTCCGGAGTATGTCCCGACGACATTCGGTGCCCTGGGGAAAAGAACATTAGGCATTTCATGATCTTGTTGATGGTCGTTATTTCGCAACTCTTTTTTACAACTTGGGCTCTTAGTTTCAAGGATAGCCCTAATTCTTTCGGGATCAGGTCTAACAGTTCCCTCTGAAAATATTGATCCAACATATTTAACTTCTTTAACAAAGTACTGTAACTTATCACTATTGAATATCACATTTTTTTCTTTTGCTACACGGTATGAACCATCGATTGAGAAGACCCATTTTTGTGAGAATAGCTGGGATAATATCATGGGAATGGAAAGAACGGGACTGACAAATAATATAAGCCTAAAGTGCGTGTCAACATGAAACTGTAAATTTGGAGGTTAAAACCGACCTAAGAGCCAATAATTGATCTGACTGTCAAAACCGTTACTAATAGCAACTGCACCTTTTGTAATCAAAAGACTATTTGTGAAAATAATGTGAAATAGGTATAGACATAGCACACAAAAGATAAAATTAAGACGAGCAAGCAGGATAGAAATTGATTGATGTCTAAACTTCCTATGGAAATGGAAAGTAAAAATTGGTGCCATGGATTAAAGGACAATTGCATACACAAACGTGTACACAATGACGAAAATATGAAGAAATTTTCAAGAAAACTTCAAAATGTTTAATAACAACCTTCCCAATTGGAAGCTAAAGCAGACATCGAATAGAAATTGTACTTAATCATGTACTTGGTATTGCATACCATCAACATCAATATAAAAGTAAGTAGTACCCAAGTAGGTAAGGAAAAAAACATCAACTTATTCTTCTACATGGAATTGCAACATTGTAAGTCCCAAGCAATGTGTACAAATGATGAAAAAAATTGTACATCATTG
>NW_007396741.1:0-947 GCF_000475195.1 Diaphorina citri | reverse complement strand
TACTCCGTCTCGCTTTCGGACTCACTCATCTCGGGTACATTTGCTGGTGCTGTTGGTACCACATGTGTAAGAAACCCTTCGATCCAATCTTGGGATCCAACTTTGGTTTTGTTCATTGATAGTTTCAAAACACTTTTCTTTAAAACACACTTGAATGTAACGAAACACTTTACAAGGAACTTGTTTCTTTTTGGCTGTAGCATACTCCCTACCCTTCAACTTGGCAACTTTCCTCAGTTCTTTCACATGATTATTCCTCTGGATTGACCTTTTTCCTTCAGTTTGTACACCACTTGTTAAGATAGACACACTAGGGGCCGTAGAGGCCATACAAAAAAAAAATTGTATTATTCTAACTTAAAAAGAACACCACTTACACCAGAAGTAAATAGTTCACCTGTTGAAATGATAAAAAAATGTAAATATTGGGGTTAAAAGAAAAGAAAAAAAAAAATCGGTGCTGAGGGACATTCAAAAAACTTCTGCAACTTTTTTATTATTGGAGATATTGAAATGAAATTTTTTGTGGAAGTACAAAACAATATGTCCGATCGCAAAACAGCCACACAATTCAGAGCTAAATGAGTTTTGCTTCAAGATCCTAGTTTCTATAATTAAAATCAGATAAAAATAAATAAATTATTCTTATCAAGACAATTTCGATTAAGAGGTTTTTAAATTGGTGAGCTTTAACGTAATAATGCTTACTAGAAGTTAATATGTTACTTTGATTTTCAACAATGTTTGTATTGTTTCAGACAACCGCCAAGGCAAAGCATCAGCGGTCCTCTCCACTGTTTACATCCTAGGCATTATCACCGCCATGATCAAAGTATTCTTCTTCCTCACATCCAAAGCCTTCACCATAAGAATCATCCTCTTCATCTCCACCATCCTTCACGTGATGAAGAAATCCAAGCCCCATTCACATCGTCAACGCCCCCACC
>NW_007396740.1:0-947 GCF_000475195.1 Diaphorina citri | reverse complement strand
AAATTGTTGTGTTTGCAGAGGTTGAACTGGTTTTGGTTTAGCATCAGCATCATGAATGAGAGAATGACTGAGGAGCCACGATATTATGATTATGATTATGACAGATTCATTGAGTGAGGGGGTGTAGGTGTAGTTACGTCCTGAAGGGAAAGAGCGTCCTCACTCTCTAGGAGTGTTTTGCTTGAAATAATCACATTTGTAGGTAGGTACATGAAAGGATTATTAAGTAATTTATTATATTTTAAACAGATAGGAACATACTAGAGTAAATTTAATAAAAAGTGGTCCTCTTGCCACAGAAAACAAACCTGGGCGAAATGAAATAATGAAAATTTAACAGAAATCCTACCTCTTCTTGAAAGTTACAAATCAAAACAGCAAAACATCAAACTAAGATAAATAATAATAAACGATTTTTTATTGGGTTTAAATTCATATTAATTATAAAAATAAAATCGCATCAAGGCGTGATTATACTGCCACCAAACTTTGAAAGACAAAAGTAGTCAAGTGTTCATGGAAACCTTTAGTACCTATGGTATTAGGAGTAGGTACGTACATCTAAATTATCTAAATGATTATACTACATACTGATTGGATTCTGGGTTGGATTGATCATAATATTTCCGTTTTATTCATGGAATTGCATGATTACCTAATTTCAGTCTTGTGAAGCAATGTACCTATAGGGTATTAGGTATAAACAGCAGCTAGAGGCGGTATTGCAACTGGAACTAAAGTTTGACTCTAATTATTTGCTCGAGAAGTGGATATTTCACATAACACTTATCTATCTAATAAGGGTAATGTAGAATTTTATTCTCAAGAGGCTCCGTATGACACATGTTAGGTACTTACATTCAATGTTGCTAAAGGCTGTCAAGATCTCCTGCTACCTCTTCATCCATTGATCATGTTTATATTTGTCCATCATCCAGAATCCGATA
>NW_007396739.1:0-947 GCF_000475195.1 Diaphorina citri | reverse complement strand
TGATACTTTATTTTTACAATTTTGAATATACAATGAAAACGTCCCTAAGCTAAGTCTAACTTGTAATGGGATGTCCTCTCCACTCTAAATAAAAAATTAATTTACAAACATATAAAAAATCAATGCTATAGTAATAATAATTATCTACATTGATATATTAATATATTATCTAAGTTCATTGCAGGTACTTATATAGTTCCAGTTAGGCACCTATCTATATCTATACCTAACTATAAAACATACTTTAGATGTTTCTCTTTACGTTTATTTTACCTACTATGTATTAGAATATTTTCACTACAGACCTACTCACCCACAAACATAATTTAGGATACAAACAAAATGATATCAGATTTCAAACCCAAGTAGGTATTCTTTCTTGAACCCATTACATAATATCCCTATCTACAGTAAAACATAATCAAATAATCATACATAACTAAATAGCACATAATAATAAGCAGTTGAGATAATAAATATGTACAATAGTAGGTATGTACCTATAATGTAAGTTTGTATCATGATGCTGATAATCATAGGTTACCTGTCTATTAAAACTAGTACGCTAGAAGTTGTTGCTTAATTTTCTTTTTTACATAAATCATTTTCTTTTCATCCAGAAAACCTTGGCAATAGGTGTTGAGTAATGAAGGGATGACATACTCTAATCTTCGATCTCCATATTGTACAGTGTATACTCGCGGTCTTCTGAAGCTCTGATTACGAAGAAGATAAGGTTGAGGATTCAGGATTCTGTACTTTTCATTAAAGAAGTTGGTTGAAAGCAGAACATATTTGTTGAGTTGCTCAGGATTTAAGCTATGTACATTCACTTCTTTGAACAGGAGACTTAATATTCTTCTCTGGAGACTATACAGGGGGGTCAAGACGTGATTTGTTGAGTACATGTACAGGGTGACTCCATACCTTAATAGCGAATCCACTAA
>NW_007396738.1:0-947 GCF_000475195.1 Diaphorina citri | reverse complement strand
CAGTAGAGATACAGGGTTGAACTGAAAATTACTTCTTTAAGGAGGTTTGATAGAGAACTCTTTATAAGAAGTTTTTTTCCAGAAAAATTGAGGTCTTATCGTTCTGAAATCGAAGAGGAGGGTAGGATAGGAGATAGGAGTAAGCCAGCCGTTCCTAGAACGAATTTAAATGAAGTTTTCCCAGTGACATCAGTATTGACACTTAGGTAGGTATAGCTAGCATTTCTTGGGGTGCGGCATCTGTTATTGATTTATCCGTATTTATTGACATAATACCTATCTACATCCTATAGGGATTATAGGGCCTATATTAATAATGACAAACAAACATGCTTAAACTTAGGTCAATAAACAGATACCTACCTACATGCATATTTCACATCAGGAACTACGTCATAAGGAAATGCCTAACTCAATACCTACTTGATTATGCAAAAAATTAAAATTCTCAATGAAGTTGTTTGTTTGTATTTTGACTTTTTTGTTCGTTTATTGGATACCTACCTACTAACCAATGTAGGTAGGTGACTACATATTTGGATATTCGATATCAATATTTAACATGTTGATCTACAGTCAAACAGTAGAGTTGGCAGACAACAATAACTGATCGAATAAATTAAGCATGCAAATATGTACCTACCTATACGTAATACCCGCCATTCACACTCAGACTGTCACGCCGGAACGTGTCTAAAGCAGGAAAAGCTTCAGACTTAGGTCAGGCAGAACGCCTGAGAGACCTAGGTCGCAAGATTTTCCCCACATGAAGTAGCTTATAAGATCAAAGAATTTTGGTGGGAAAAAGGAAGTTTAGTGTCAACTTTTAAAGTTCTTTTCTGACACTGACTGTGAACTTTTAAAGTTTTTTTTTCTGACAGTGACTGTGAACTTTTAAAGTTCTTTTCTGACAGTGACTGTGAACTTTTAAAGTTCTTTTCTGACAG
>NW_007396737.1:0-947 GCF_000475195.1 Diaphorina citri | reverse complement strand
TGGGGTTTCCACATCAGTGCTACCTGGTGTTACAGGAAATCGATAATTGCCCTGTATACAGAGTGTCTCAATTGAGGATGTATAATACAGGACGAAAGTTTAGGGAGAACCCCTAACACTTCGACAGTAAAAAAGAGGAAGAAGAAAGTGGCGCGCGGCGTCAGCAAGTTTGAATGCCCAAGTTTCCCGATTGAGAATGGACAACGGATATTGAGCAATGTTGCGGTAGTTGCGCCATTTTTACTTTGCTTATATAGAAAGGAAAGTAATGTAATCGGGTCAAAACGATGGTCAGTTTTTAGTGCCAAAACACGTTTTGAGGTCCCTAGAGCCTAAATCCAAAGTTTCAGCCATTGCTCCGTGTGTGTGTCTGTCTGAAATAGTATGGCGCCATGGCAATATGGCATTTGAGCTTCCTTGGTTATATTATAACGGTATAGGTACCTACCTTCCTACCTATACGTCCTACTTAAGCAGGAGATTGGATTTCCAATGACGTATACAGCGAAATAGGGGAAGAGGACGGAAAAGGAGGAGAGGGGAGACGGAAAAGGAGGAGGAAAAAAGGAAGAAGAGGGAAGGGGGAGAGAGAGGGAGGGGAAAAGAGAGCCAAGGGCGGAAGAAGAAAAGTTATAGGGGGAGAACGGTAAGAGCTAGAGACTTGAAATTTGGTATGTAGATGTCAAATGTGACAAGGATGCGACACGAAACTTTTAGTTAAGACCGGTTCAACGGTTGGCGGCATTTTAACGCTTTTTGGCGGTTTTCGGTCTAGTTTAACAATATCTCGGGAATGGTATGAGCTAGAGACTTGAAATTTGGTATTTAGTTCACAAATGACAACAGAAAACGTTTAATTGAGATAGGTACTGCGGTTGGCGGTATTTTTACCGCTTTTGGACAGATTTTGACCGTTTTTTGGCGGTTTTCAGCTATACCGACTAAAC
>NW_007396736.1:0-947 GCF_000475195.1 Diaphorina citri | reverse complement strand
CATCCTTCACTCTGGTGTCCAGCGTACCCCGTACATTCTCATTTATACGACTAATAAATTTCCGATACATAAAAGTTACAAAGTAATACAAAGTTTTTAGCATTGACTTATATCACCAGAGTTCCCATCACCAGCAGGTAGGCAGGTAGGTTTCCCTTACCACTTGGTATTCATGACAGACATCGTGACGTGTTCTCCATGTCCATAACTTTTTGTGCAGATCTGTCGGGTTTGTTCGTCAATTGTGATTCGGACGTTTTCGTTTTTTTGGCGACTTTGGCCGGACGAACGACCTTGTATTAAATTCCGAGAGGAATCCGTGGAAGGCCGTGTCGTTCCGGGGCAAGCTGGAAATTCGTGGATTATGTGTATACCCTCCATCTGGAACGGGTGAGGCCTGCTTCTGAAAGTTCCCAGCGGATCGGCAACATCATCATGATTATTAAACTGTCGATAAGTCCACTGTAAACTGTTCTACGGGATGTACGGGAAAATGGTAAAGGCCGGATTTTGTCGTCATCCATCTTTCGATATAATCCGGATATCAAATACAATTACACAATAGAATAGACTTGAATTGGAGTTTTGGTCTGTTTTATTTCTGTACTTTATTGACTGTTCGAGTGCAGTTTTTTTGTTGATCAAATTAGTTGGTAAATTTATTGTCTTTCAGATTTGATCTGCTTATCTAAGAGTATTTATTAAATTATTATTTGACCTGGTTTCATCAATAAGCGGTTATACTCTTTACCGCAATCAAAGACGTTCAACTCAATCAACTGATTGCTTTGAGTCGTTTGGCTCATTAGTGAATTTTTGAAAGCTTTTTCGTAACATTTCTATGAAATATTTGTCCTAGGACCATAAGGTTTGACCCATCCTATCAGAAACCTCTTGGACGTAAGAGATGGAATATTTTCTGACTAGAATAAGTTAAAAGTTGGTGG
>NW_007396735.1:6818-10803 GCF_000475195.1 Diaphorina citri | reverse complement strand
GACGACATGGTGAATGAGATCCATTGCTTGTCGCATCTGACAGAACACGGTGTCGCGGTTCTGACGCGCGGTCTCGCTGTCTGGATGACGAAGACATGTCTACAATAGAACAGAAACAAATAGACACATTAGTTCTGTTCTATTTGAACAAATTATAGGTAGTTACAGCACAACAAGAAAAGTTAGACTAAAATCTAGCGATAGTTGGGAACTTTTACAGACATATCGAATTCCAAACTAATTTGGGGTCAATATTTCATATTTGCTTTGCTAAAATTACAACATATAAAATTCCGCCAGGGCTTGTCCTGACGGTAGCGTTCCTAACATTGATACTGCATTCCCACGCTGGACTGTACTTAGATTGCTGATACTTATACTTGGATGAATGGTAAGTATGGTACTCAGGGTCTCAGAATATCGGTATCGGGTTCATACCTTGGAAGAGGTTAGCAGGAGCATGGTAGATCGCTCCAGGACTTGTCGGGCAGCGATTCCCACGCTGGACTGTACTTAGATTGCTGATACTTATACTTGGATGAATGGTAAGTATGGTACTCAGGGTCTCAGAATATCGGTATAGGGTTCATACCTTGGAAGAGGTTAGCAAGAGCATGGTAGATCGCTCCAGGACTTGTCGGGCAGCACTCATCTGCGCCCTCCTCCTCTCATCCTTGAGATCTCCCCCTCTCTCCCCCGTCACATGGGCTAGCTCCACCATTTCCCCTCCGAACTGAGAGAACGCCTTGACGAATTCGGTGAAGTTGGTGACGTTCTCCAAACGACACAGACTGCGAGACACCTGTGGGCAAATAGGTAAAGAGGGAGTTATAAGACCAATTGGTTAGGCGGAAGAGCTTCAGGAGAACCCTGAAGTGTTGAGGGATTGGAACACAACACATGCTTTCAGGCACACTCCATTTTTCAAGGGTCTAGGATTTCCTTGCCCTTGGGTACAATTTAATTTGAAGGAACCATCTACTTATGAAAATTTGTAATGAAACACATAGTCGAACTCGTCAATCAACCGTTGACCGAAAGTCGATCGATGGTGGATCGACGAGGTGAAGAAGTGAATCTATGTTATCGAGGCAGTATGGACGGTTCAGTCGACATCGATTGACGGCCGGTCGACTATGTGTGGACAGTGAACACATCTTAAGGGACCTGTAAATACGGGTACCTATGCCTATAAAAATCTAAAAATCCAGCAAATTCGAATGTTATCAAATGACAACGATAACCTTGAATAAACTGTAGTGATAGGCATAGTAGAACTTGAAAATATGAAATTACATATAATAGATATTTCCACGAAACCTTAAACAGTACCAATATAATACCGCGAATTGTATGGTACGCAAATAAACTTACAGAAAACAGTTTTCAATATTTCAAGCAAGGACAGGGAAAATAAAAATAAGGAAATAGGGAGGAGGAAAGAAGCTTTCAAAGAATCGAGGAAAATAAGGAATGAAATTAGAGTATAAGTATTTTCGGAAATAATAATTGTACATTTTCGGAAAATTGTATGACATGGGAAAATTTCGTTCGTACCACTCTGTTTGGAGTACTAATGGAAAATTCAATAAAGCGAGATTTCGAGATTTGATGAGCAAATAGGACTAATACAATGAAGGAAATGGAATAATGCAAGAACAAATAAACACAGAGGAATTAGAACAATAGGGAGAGGAAAGAAGCTTTCAAAGAATGAGAGATGGATAGATGGATGGGAAGATAGATAGATGCTAAATAGATGGGAAGGAAGGACGTGGTATAATGTAATAGAGGATAGGATATTGTTTTTCCATAGCAAAGGAATGGAACATTATTGAATTGAACAACAATAGCACATGTGTGTTTGTATAGACATAACGTGGCTCGTGTTAACTCTTTCAAAAAAGGAATTCAAAGTACGCTGATTGAATAAAATCTTAGCAAATGATTTTTCCTTCCTAAGAGGTCAGTATTATTACTTGAATATTATTATAATTATGATAATTCATTATTATGTTCGAATAGTATTCATTATTATTATTATTATTATTATTTATGTATTATTATTATTATTATTATTAATTATTTTTTTGATTTTATATTTTTAATGACCCTAGTGGGTGTCGAAGTTTCGAACTGCACTTCCTGGGGAAAGTTGGCATTCGGACAAGACGCAGCGCCAGCGTATTACTATGATAGAGTTACTATAATTTGTTGTGGAATTCTTACATGCTGATCGTCAGTTCCAGCGCGCTGGTGATCTGATCATTCATGGCGTAAAACGGCATTGGCTTTTCAACGTTCAATGTTTTTCGACTTTTACGACTGAGGCGGCCCGGGACAGTTGTCAGTTTTTGAGTGTGCCAAGGCACTTTGCTAAATGATAAGTTGGAAATACAGGACTTCTATCTTCGAAAAAGAAGGTCTTTGAGTAGAGGACCAGTAAAGTATGCTGAGATAAATATTGAATGATAGGCGCAGAGGTTGAATTATTATTATATATTCATGACCACTAGTGAGGAATGAAAGTTTCAAAGCATGCTCTGGGAAGGACCTATCGCTAACAAGCAGCGAGCAGGAGGTACTACTGATATGTTTACCATTAATTGTGTCAATTCTTTACGACCTGACATTGTTACCCAGCGCGCTGGTAATCGACATCCAATGTGTAGACGGCTGCCTTAAGCAACAATTTTCAATGTTCCTCTACCCTGAGGTATACCGGCTACTCTTAGTTATCAGTTCCTTATGCTAAGAAGAACTGCAAACATGATAAGATTAATACTCAAGGAGGGGAGGAGAAGGGCTTGAGGAGGGGGGAGAAAGGCTTGAGGGAGAGGAGGGGAAGGATAGGTGAGAGAAAGGGAAGGACCAGGGCAGCAGTTGAGAAAATATTATTATAATGGCCACGAGAATGAAAGAGCAGGAATCAAAGCATGCTAATGAAACGCTATGCATAACACAGGAGGAGAGAGAGGAGGGAAAGTGCACATGCAGCCATGCACATGTCAGATATTTAAATACATTTTACGCTAACACTACATATGTAACTATGTAGACATATGTAGATGAAAAACAGGGCTGTACCCAGGTAGTACCTACCTACATGTATATGCTAGGTAATCCGTTCCCTTGGCAGAAAATAGAATACATACTCTAAATAAAGAAAAATGGAAGCAACGATGAATACCTAAGAGAACGATCGTTATGGAAGGAATAAGGGAGGCCTAATAGAAAAGATGCATATAAGAAGTAATAAAGGGCAGAAATAAAGAGGAACAGAGAGGAGAAACATAAATAAAAACGTATTAGCTTACGTACTCTCAGATATCTCATAAGAAAACATAAAATGGTTGCACTTCTACATTAGCGCTTTTTACCATAAGTTAAACAATTATTGCCTTTGCAACACTCTTTATACCTTATCCTGAGCAGTGACTAGGCTTGTAGCTAGGGGGGGGGGGGGGGGGATTTCAATGAGTCACTTTATTCACATAAGCACGGGCTAGGGTCGAGTTATACGTGCATGGTAAAGAAATATAGACCCATACAGGAAATGTTGAGTAATGGTAACAAAGGGTAACACATAAAGTCCACTTCGATATCTTTCAGACACGCTCTTCTGAGACCTATTAAGTTAGTGACTCTCTCCTCGGTATCGCGCCCGTCGGTCTACAGAAGAGTCAAGTCACTGGGCCCAAGAATAGGACCGCCTACAACAGCACCAGTTCGTTGAGTAGAAGAGGTTCCTATTCCATTCAATGGGAATTCCAGGTTCCTGTTCCAGGAAAAGACAGTGAGACAAAGTCAAATCCAACGCATGGGAGAAAGTAGCACCATCTTTCGTTTGTCCTCTACATGGGTAATTGTGAGTTGTAAAGGAGAATAGTGACCGCCTGAGTACGAGTTGAACTAAAGGAGAGTTGCGTACAACACCTAGTGCCTTGCTAGTTTGGTTGAACAATGTAATGAGTCGTAGAGGATT
>NW_007396735.1:0-224 GCF_000475195.1 Diaphorina citri | reverse complement strand
TGACAGAAAAGGACCTTGTCCTTGGACCTTAAGGGTAACTTACCTTATCCTTGGAGAAGATGAGTTGCTTGACCACGACAACATCCGCCAGGATAAGAACCCGGGTCACTGAACTGAGAAGACATCTGGCTGCCCGCGCTATGGCTCCTCTCTCAGTGATTGAATTATCCAGAGTCTTCTCGCACAGACTTTCTATAGCTTCACCTGAAATACACAATGGGAAA
>NW_007396734.1:0-947 GCF_000475195.1 Diaphorina citri | reverse complement strand
CCCCTCCTTTCCCATTAGAAACTTCTTCGCTATTTTTTAATTAGAAAACTTGAATGTTTGGGGAGAAGAAGAGGAGAAGGAGGAGGAGGAAGAGAGGAGAAGAAAGGAAAAGTGAAGAAAGAGGGAGAAGAAGAAGAAGGAGGAGGAGAGAAGGAGAGGAGAAGGAGGAGGAGGAAGAGAGGAGAAGAAAGGAAAAGTGAAGAAAGAGGGAGGAGAAGAAGAAGAAGAAGAAGGAGGAGGAGGAGAGAAGGAGAGGAGAAGGGGGAGGAGGAGAAGGAGAGAAGAAAGAGGGCTGAAGAGGGGCAAATATTTTCCCAACCCCGGGTTTTTCTTTTACTTTCGAAATTTCAGCGGTTCTGAACAGCAATTTTTTTTTCCCGGCGGAACAGAGAGGGTTGTAAAACTGAGAGCTAACAACGCGCAAAAAAAGTACCCGAAACTAAAAGTAGTTAGAAATAATGAAAGAATTTTTTTACTATGGTTATTCAGATTTTTACCTCCTCCTTCTTCTTCTTCTTCTTTTTCTCCTCCTTTTTCTTCTTCTTCTTCTTCTTCTTCTTCTTCTTCTTCTTCTTCTTATCAATCCTTATCTAATCCAAGATAAAGTTTGTAACGGGTGTGGGAATCCAATATCTAGGTTTATTATATTCAATTTACGTTTGAACGGGCAAAGCAAAAGAAGAAGAAGAAGAAGAAGAAGAAAAAGAAGAAGAAGAAGAAGAAGAAGAAGAAGAAGAAGATTATACCTATATTCAATTTACGCCCTTTGCCATTGTAATACCTACCTAATTATTTTACGAACATTTCTACAAAACTAATCAGAAATCTCGAAATCTGTCTATGAAAAGTTCGCAATAACAGCGAGTGGGAGTTTTTCTCTTGTAGGTATCACGTACGTATAACACGAAATAAAACTAATTAAATTCGTTCGATTAAAAAAGTTACGA
>NW_007396733.1:0-947 GCF_000475195.1 Diaphorina citri | reverse complement strand
AGAGAGAGAGAGAGAGAGAGAGAGAGAGAGTGAAAGCTTAATGTGCTTACATCACGACACCTATTGGACAGAAACTAGGGCTGGTCCGTCCCTGTGTCAACATATGGTCCATGCACAGTTCACTGACCAACCAGATTACTAGAGACTAATCCGTCCCTGAACTACGAGTATTATTGTCCCGTGTGGTCTTTCGACTATAATTTGGCCCTTGTGAGCTTTCTATTTGGAGAGAGTGAGGGGGAGAGGGAGAACGAGAGAAGGGGAAGAGATGGAGAAGAAGAGAGTTACGAGAAAGAGAGGAGGGGAAGGGAAGAATAGGAAGAGAGAGAAGAGGTGGAAAAGAAGAGAAAGAAAGCAGAAGAAGAGGAGACGAGAGAAGGGGAAGCGAAGGTAGGGAGAGAATAGAGGAGAAAGAGAGGGGAAGAGGGAGCGGAGAAAAAGAGAAGATAAAGAGAAGGGAAGGAGGAGAGGGAAGAGGCGGAAAGGAAGGGAAAGAAATGAAAAGAAACGAAGAGGAGACAAATTTAGGGAGCGGAAGAAGAGAAGAGGAGGCGAAGGTAGGGAGAGAATAGAGGAGAAAGAGAGGGGAAGAGGGAGCGGATGAGAAAGAGAGAAGGGGCTACCGCCTTTGCGGGTGGGGGATTTAGACGAATGCGTTTTGTGGAGGGGAGGAAGCATGGGTAGGAGAAGGGAGAATGGGTAGGAGAAGGATTTGGAGGGGGCAGATCAATCAACGGGTCTTGACAGCTAGAAAGTGGTAAGATGTGGTGGTGCAGTTATGCAAGACTTTGGGAGAGTTGTTGCTTTGGGGTGGGAAGCGTTTGAAGTTAAGAATTTGACTTTTTAATAGGATTTTATGCCTTTGAAGAAAAGTTTTGAATTTCTAATAGGAGAAATTGACTTCCAAGTGTGTTCTGAGGTAAGTAAGTAGACCCAGCAGCTCTTCC
>NW_007396732.1:0-947 GCF_000475195.1 Diaphorina citri | reverse complement strand
AATAGATTGCAATATTTTGGGATCATGGGAATGAGGACTCCTCTGTCAAGGAAAAATTCATTTTGCGACCATATCAGTTCATATCACCAATAAAATAATCATTATTCCCTTTGTTTAGTTTCGTTGTACAATGACCTTTCTTAGTGTTTTGCTGTAGCTTTTA
This sequence comes from Diaphorina citri, assembly GCF_000475195.1. Lineage (NCBI taxonomy): Eukaryota > Metazoa > Arthropoda > Insecta > Hemiptera > Psyllidae > Diaphorina > Diaphorina citri. The sequence goes on along the minus strand of NW_007396732.1, from coordinate 784 downwards.
GGACCATTTCAGTAGTAGTTTTTAGGACCACTTCAGCAGTATCTTTTAGGGCCACAAATTTGTTGAGATCCTTTGCCATAAATTGAGTTCTGTTTCCATGTCGGATCTTTCCATACTTTCATCAAGCTTATCTTCGGTGCTAGGTCCATTAGCGTGTCAAACTGATTTCGAATATTTAATTATGCTTTTTTTTACCGTGTCTGTCTATCTAGCCAACCATCAACGCTTGGAAATTTACAATGTCGGCTTTTAGGCGATTGAAGCACTCGTTGATATTTGGGCGTTATGCAAAGATGAATATTAATACAAACAAAGCAAAAGTGTGAGGTAAACTCGTGAAGGAATTAAAATTTTAAAATTCATTATTAGAGATTCTAGACTTGTAGTTAACCCTTGAATAATATCCCGAACTCTGGCTAAGCATAACAAGCTGGGCCCGTCCCTCCGGGAATTTTTTAGCCCGTAGTTTATTCGATCGTGATTAGAGAAAATCAGTACTTATGTACCTACCTGATTTGTTTAATATTAAGTTTTCTATTATTCTTGATTTGATTTTTTGATTTTACTTTCATGTAATGATTTAAAATCAAGACTAGAGCCCGTTCTCCCTTTATTCCCAATATAATGTTTAACCCACCCATCCATTTATTAGCCTTTCTCGGCGTAGCTTAACACAGGTGACGCTAAAACCGGTCTTAAATTATCTACTGAAGTGTTATCTAAAACTTTCTCCCTTTGAGTTCATAGGTCGTCGCGACAAATTTCAAGATCAGAGCTCATTTGT
>NW_007396731.1:0-947 GCF_000475195.1 Diaphorina citri | reverse complement strand
GACTCTAGGTTAAGGACAGGATATTGATTCTAACACTTCCACTTCAAACATAAACAAAATTAAGAGCGGAGGAGGATGAGATATTTATATCAACATCACTACCTACAACCTACAGTACCTACATTCCATCTTGACAAAACTAGGTACCTACCTATAGGTATATAATAGGTACATATAACATATAGTTATTATGCCGCCTATATTTTCTTACGACTTTTTACTTTCCTTATCCTATAGGAAGGAAAGTAATGTACAGTTTTTAGTGCCAAAACACGTTTTGAGGTCCCTAGAGCCTAAATCCAAAGTTTCAGCCATTGGTCCGTGTGTGTGTGTCTGTGTGTCTGTGTGTCTGTCTGTCCGTCTGTCTGTCCTTCTGTCTGTCCAGTTTGCCTAGAAGGTAGCACGTCTGCCTAAGTGATAGGTCGCGGGTTCGCTTCCCACCCGGAGCCGAACTTTATCTCATACCTGATAAGTTTCATTGGCTTCCTTCTCTCTTCGATTTCGGGACGATAAAACCTCCCACCCAGAAAATTTCAGCTCTTTTCAATCTTCTGGATTTAGGCACACATTTTCTTACCTGGACACAGGGCTAGGTGATCTACCACGTCTCACCATTTTGTGGAAACTTTTACAACGAACAGGAAAAAATATCACAAAACTTTTCAGATAAAATGAACGAAAATCACAGAAGTTATCAGCTTGCAGGCAAAATTTTCTCTGGCAATTTTTTTTCTCGATTGACCTCAAAGCTTACTCGAGAATCGAGATGATTCTAGAATTTGATCAGCTGATTTGGGGCTAAACGTGTGTTGCGTGTTGTGGAAAGATGTATGAAGGCGTTTTATATGATGTAAAATGCACGGCGTGGTGCGTTTAAAGCTTCTCATAACAGGCGTTTGTTAACTATCAGACGTTGGAGTAAACTTCTTTTTTTTTTTTTTTTTACA
>NW_007396730.1:0-947 GCF_000475195.1 Diaphorina citri | reverse complement strand
CACCGAAGCGAATACAATAGTCCGTCCCTTATACCTTTTTATTACTATTGTAATAATAAAGGAAGGACAGACTAAAAACGGGAAACAATGATTTCAATGTAAAATAACCGTGATCTATTCAAAAAGAATTTAAATTTACGCGCGTTTCTAACATGGAAATTTCATCATCGTAATACGAAAAAATCCCCATGTTCAAGCCAAAACATCGTAACTCCGATCCCCGTGTTCAAAACCCCAAAATGTGTGTCATGCGCGGAAACCAAAACTCGATTTGTTTTCTCAATTTAATTATTCCACCGTGTTCGTTATCTGTTACGTTCTTTTTTGTACAAATAAAACGATAGGTAAAAAAAAGAATATAACAGATAACGAAGAAAAGAAAAAAATAATTAATTATTACATAAAAAATAAGTTCGTTGCCATGTTTTTGTTTTTAATTAATTTCTGAATTAATTAAGATACCTACCAACATCGAAAAATTTCAGTCAAAATTAATTTCCCCTTCAAAAATGTAAAATAACCGTGATCTATTCAAAAAGAATTTAAATTTACGCGCGTTTCTAACATGGAAATTTCATCATCGTAATACGAAAAAATCCCCATGTTCAAGCCAAAACATCGTAACTCCGATCCCCGTGTTCAAAACCCCAAAATGTGTGTCATGCGCAGAAACCAAAACTCGTCGAACATCGTACACGATGCCCAAAAAACGCGATGCGAAATCTCCCTAATATATTTGAAATTATTACTAAAAAATCTTTGAAAACTCCATATGATTGGCATCATTGTAACCTGTATGTGGGTGACTCCAAAATCACAATGACTGGATACCACGAAAAGTGACTGTGCAGTATTTCAATTTAAAGAGGGACCAATTTATTCTTTGCTGCCTTTTTCATCATTTCACTTCCTTCTCATTCTTCTACTCCTCCTCCTCCTCCTCCTCC
>NW_007396729.1:0-947 GCF_000475195.1 Diaphorina citri | reverse complement strand
TAGCTGGTAACCACCTGCCAGACAAATCTGCTTGTGTCCATGTACAAAAGTTAGTTTTAGATCCCTTTAGTAATTTAAAATTAGAATAAAAATACTTATTAGTTTGTAACTAGATTGTATTAATAAATAAAAGTCCTTTGGACATTATTTAAAAAAAAAAAAAAAAATTATATAGCTAGGTACTTACTGTAGAACACTAAGTAGTCTACAATATACGACCGAGTAGGTAGAGGGTAGAGGTACCTACCAAGTACCAATAAATTGAATATTCGCCAAGATACCATTTTCACCTTACACCAGAGTTGACCAAGTAGCCTTCGGTGTGTTTATTCAAGCTCAAATTTGAGTACACACATATCACCAAATCAGCAAACAATACGACCAGCGAATTAATGTTAATGTTGGACAGATTGATTGACTATAATTAGATTTTTTATATTATCATTATTATCATCATCATTACAATTAGATTTTTTTTTTTTTTGCATAATATTATCAGGAATAAACGCAAACCTGCGATAATGTTTCATCACTTCGTAAAATAATAAACAATTTTCCTCAATAAAAGGTGATCATCATCAAAATAAATGAACTCATCACAACAATAATATTCATCACGAGAAAAATTCCCCTACAATCCCTCCATGTAGATTTTTTTTCAAGAGGTTTGGTAGCAATGCGGGTCTTATCGGAAATTGAAGAGAGACAGGATAGGAGAACGCCGGCCGTTCCGAGAACGATCTCACCCCTGCCGAGGATCGAACCCGCGACCTAGCCTTCATCTTCTTATTTCACTGCAATTTTTCTCAATTTTGTTTGCCTTTACCTTCTTTATAAATTTTCGGTCAATGGCGGGATTCGAAGTCGGAACCTTCTGCATGGCAAGCATGAACCAGTACAGATATACAGACCCTAATGATTCATAATTCCACATCCTATTCAATCAC
>NW_007396728.1:0-947 GCF_000475195.1 Diaphorina citri | reverse complement strand
GGTGATGGGGTTGCGCGGTGCGGTGTCCTGGGAGATCGCGCGGTTCAGCTCACGTTCGGGTGTGACAGCAGTCTGGCACCTGGAGCTTGTTTACTATGTCTTGTAGCCTATAGCCTTTTTTTTTTAACCAAATTACCCTGGCACCACCGAAGCATTACTTCAGGTTAATCTGCTTCACATTTCCAACTATAAATACTTGGCAGCAATGTGATTGAGGAGTGAAGGTCAGCCGTAAAACTGACCGTCCCTCCCTATTTACATGAAATAAACAAATAGTTAGACCCCTCCCCTGGAGTTTTGACAAAAGATACTGAAGCTTGTGGGCCTTGGACAACGAATGATCTTCATGTATGTTAATTTTGAAAATCTGGTAAAACATTGGCCACTCACCTACACTTTCCCCAAAGGAAGGAAGTTCCAAGGGGCTCAACTTCACACGTTTTGATTGGTTATCACTTACAGTTGACTCTGAAGCTGATGTAGATGATCCACTAGTGGTCGCCACTCCAAGTTTGCTCTCAATATGGCAAATGTATCCAAACATATTAACCTGTTTTTAAATTGAAATAGCTAGGGACTGTAGAGTTTTCTTGTGGAAGCTTACCCAATATATCACATGTTCAGATGTCCACACTTTGAAGGGTATGAAGTTGTCCATGTAGGTGCGGGCCCCTAGAAAGAGTTCCATTACTTTTGGTGCATCAGAGCACGGAATGAAGTCTCTTCGTCAGAGATGAAATCCAGTCGTTGTCGTTTCTCCTGGGACGGAACCTCATTCAAATGTTGTGAAATTTCGATTTCAATTCCAAGATTTCCGTTATAAAGCTTGAAACTTTCAATTCTAAGATTTCCGTTATAAAGCTTGAAACTTTCAATTCCAAGATTTCCGTTATAAAGCTTGAAACTTTCAATTCCAAGATTTCCGTTATAGAGCTGGAAACCTTGCC
>NW_007396727.1:0-947 GCF_000475195.1 Diaphorina citri | reverse complement strand
TAAGCGCAACTGATCTATTGTAATTAATAAACTTCTCATTATTATTATTATCATTATTTGTACTGCCAGGATGAGACTGTACAGTTCCTTTACCCCAGCAGAGAGGAGAAAACCAGCCGTTCCCAGAACGAACCTTATCTGTTTAGGATAAAATTTGCCCGAGATTTGAACTCACGACCTAGCACTTACAACGCAGGCACACTATTTACCAAGCTAACAAGGCTGGCTTCAGAATCTTCAAATCAATCTAATGATCAATATAACATGCAGAACATTATAATTAATTAGTCTCAATTGAAGATCGTGTAGGAATGCATGCAAGTCTGGTTTATATTTCCTTTACAAGCCGCTCACTGTGCTGAAACTCGAAATGAGTAACTGGGGGGGTTCCCCTTAACATACACTGTGTTCATAAAGTCCCAGGCCACCCTTGTAACTTTTTTTACTACCTAAGTATTCAAAATAGGAAGTTGAAATTGCGGCCCTTGATTATAGTAAAGAATTTTGGGAGGTACTCAAAATTTGGAGGGGACTCCCAAAGGCAGCCCCAGGGGGGTCAACATTAAAATCTTAAATAATTCATCACATTAAAGGTGTTTTGTAGATACATACCTAGGTGCAAGTTTGAGCTCGATAAAATATCTCGATATTTTTTGTAATTGTAAATATTCCAAATAAAAAAGAGTTTCATAATAATAATAAGACCGGAGTTCTGGAATATTCCATTTTTTAAATTTTTTCCATGTTCTTTCGCCAATAGGGGAAGCATCAAAAATGAGAAATTCATTTCGATCGGCGATTTACGATTATGTGTGTAGCTATTAGCTAATATAAATAATCATTAATCAATTAATAAAACAAACAAATCAATGAGGAGAAATATGCTTAGTCAACTTTATCCATTGAGTAAATGTAAATGAATAGCGCGATTGGTGCGTGCTTGCGTC
>NW_007396726.1:0-947 GCF_000475195.1 Diaphorina citri | reverse complement strand
AAAAAAAAAAAAACTGTAGGGCGTGAGCATTATGGACTTTTTAGTCCTAGCCAACACTATAAGAAAGTAAGGTACAAGTATAGGCATATTATACATATACATAGGTACATTTTTATGCATATCAATGTGTAATTGTGTATTCTATTTCCGGTAGGTATACTTAAACAGCTTTGTTACACCGCTCTAAACCGCCAAACCATTATACAGCTGAGAGCGGTTACTATGTACTTCATATTTCAACATGAACAAAATTTCAAGAAGAAGAAAACGAAGAGGGTAAGAGGAGGAGAAAAGAAATAGAAGGGAAAGCAAGAGGAGGGAAAGGAAAACTCAATTGACATATCTCACGTCCCACGGAATCAGTACAAACTCTGTCAAAGTTAAAGTGGTGTGGCATGGAATAGTAAATTCCGCTACATTAGTGGAATTCCCGCGAGATCAAGACACAGTGAGTAGGTAGGGGGGAGGGAGGTATTGGGTTGTTGGGAGAGGGAAGAAGTCTCGCTGTAGAAATTCCCACCCAGCGTGAGTGTCTATGTGTAAAATGTATTTTGGTTTGTTAGCGGAAAAAGGCAGGAGGGCGCTATTGTCCACAAGTCCATTCAGCACTCATCCAAACACTAACCACGGGCAAAGTTGCTTCAATTCAGTGATACATGTAACATAATGATTTGGTGGGAAAAGCGAGACTTTGCGAGCGTCAAAGGAGCAAGGAAAAAATGCAATTCCTTTCAAAGGTATCTAAAAATCTATGTACCTACGAAGAAGGCATATTGTATAGGTACGAATAGGTATGTTACTTTCTAGTATGAGATGAAGGAATGTAAGGTATGTATTTTATTTTAGGTCTGTGCTACAGCTTGACCCGATGAGATTACTTTCCCTGCTTTTGACCAAATAGATGTGATTCTAACAATTTTTCCCCTCTTTTTCCCTCAGAAGATCCC
>NW_007396725.1:0-947 GCF_000475195.1 Diaphorina citri | reverse complement strand
TTGGACTTTTTACCAACAAAAGTTCAAGATTTTATCTAGCAGATATCTCAGTTATGTTCAATGGTTTTCTTTAGAGTCAGTTTGTCAAATCTATCTTTCCAACGTAAAGTTTACTTCGAGATGATAATTATTACCTACCTATCTTGATCAAAACTGGGCATGCAAGAGGATTAGAACCGATTATGAAATACATGATTTGAGTAATTTGATAATAGTTCAAGATTTTATCTAGCAGACATCTCAGTTATGTTCAATTGTTTTCTTTAGAGTCAGTTTGTCAAATCTATCTTTCCAACGTAAAGTTTACTTCGAGATGATAATTATGTGCGTTAGGCTGGAACTTGGCCTGGCGCACTGCCGTGCGCCTAGATTACCTACCTATCTTGATCAAAACTGGGCATGCAAGAGGATTAGAACCGATTACGAATTACATGATTTGAGTAATTTGATAGTGAAATAAATAAAGCTCTGAAAAGAAGCAGAGTAAAAAAATGAAAAGACTGGAACCAGTCTCGACGGTTCATTTGGGGACGGGGAGGCTTTTTACACCTTTGTAGCCGAGGGGGGCAAAGGCAAGGGGTTAAGAGCACTGATTCTCATCCCAGAGGTTTTGGGTTATAATATCGGCCGGGGCTGAACTTTTCTGACCAAACTTTTTCGTTCCAAGGTTTTTATCATGGATGTAATTTTAATTTGACTGTTTGAGTTCAGGATTTTTTGTTCTTTTCGTTCCTCAAAAAGAAATAAGGAAATTATAACTACCTATTATGTACCTATTTCATTGCCCCATCTTAGAAGTTCAATCTTTTATTCACTTGCCTTTCCCACCATGAAATCAAAGTCCCTGGACGCCTTTGGTTATTTTCCTTTTTCTTTTGACCAGTTCGTTCGTAATTTTCCCAGAAAAGGCATGAAGAACCCCCACCCTCTTCGAACTTGACTTTTCT
>NW_007396724.1:0-947 GCF_000475195.1 Diaphorina citri | reverse complement strand
CGTTAAGTAAACATGTTTTTGATAACATCAGTGCACATTATTATTATTTAAGATTCTCTTTCACCTTATTAAAATTATTTAAAACATGTTTTTGTTAACAGGGCACATCAAATACTTTCTCTTTAGGTGGCAGTGTTCTCCTCAAGAAGCTCTTCCACACAACCACTAACCTTTCCTTTCCCTGTGAACCTTCATAATGGGTATCTATTTTACCAGGGAGGTCTTGAATTTCCCTTTTCGAAAGCCCTTTTACTCTTCGTTTCCTTGAGATCTTCTCCTTTTTCCACCTCTGCTGTGTCTTTGGTAGAAAATTTTGATCTTCCTTAATAGGACACGAGTAGTGAACAGTTCCCAGACATAATCTGATGCAGTACCTATGCACTATGCATGTAGTGTGCGGAGGTTGAAATGGAGGTGAACCTTGACAAAACAACTAATAGCACATATCTCACAACGTGAGAAAACTGTACGTAAGTAACCTGATGAATCCTGAACGTTGTATTAAAAGTACTGACTCCGTAGTCTGTACTCTGTACTGACATTAAACGAATTGGAAAATGGCACAGAAAAATCTCAAGCTGTGTCCACACCGGTGTTTATGAACACTTAAAATGTCCATACGTAGATGATAATATAAGTACATAGGTACCTACCTCTTAACTTACTTTTCTGGTAATCACGTACTGCACCTTTAATTCGTTGCGTTAAAATTTACAACTCACTTTTTTCGATCAAAAATAGTAACATGGAATTACAATGTAACGATAATATGCCTAGTTGTGTAGGTTACTATTTTTTGTAGGTAACACGAATAATCTAGAGTTAGAGGCATAATACCTAGGTAGGTAGGTAGGTAGGTACATTTTTTTTTTCTGATGGAAATAGAGACAATGAAAAAAAAAATATGATTCGAAAAATAAATTGGAAAAAGAGAGAGTATCCATAAC
>NW_007396723.1:0-947 GCF_000475195.1 Diaphorina citri | reverse complement strand
TGCATTCACAAAAGAGACAGAATTCAATTTCAAGCTGTTCTGAATTCTGAATAATCGTGTGATACTGATAGTTGATAGTTCACTACTGATCTTACATGAATGGTAAAGGTCACAATAGTCTTAGCTAATGTATTGAGCGAAGTGGTTCCCAACATCCCAACATCCCAACCTAGAGACTGGTGTCATGAGGTTTGAGAGAGGGAACTGTAAGCTAAGGTCTTATCGTCCCGAAGAGAGTAGTACAGGACAGGAGAAAGCCAGTCATGAACCTCATCTGTTTAAGGCCAGGAATCGAAACAGCAACCTAGCACTTACAAGGTATGAACTTGATTTGTTTTATGATCTTGAAGGAGACGAGGAACTGAACAAAAGCTCGGTAACGAACTCGATAGGTACGAAATTCCCATTAGTCGAAAATTTCTTCCAGATCGGGATCTGGTTTGGAGACTAGATAAGTGAACCGCAGAACAATCGCCATCATAGTTATTTAAGACGAAGTATTGCTGCAATATGGACCAATCTGAACTTCACTGAAATACGAGTTACCTACCTGAAGCATAAAGCAGTCTACTAAATGTTGATCTAAAATTCTAAATACTTATGGTACGTACATACATAGATACTTGTACTTTCAACGTCTTTTTCTGTCAAGTCACTAATTCTGTTCATGACTGAACGAATAAAGCGAGTTCCAATTTTAACTGTCCAATTTTTTCTTTACGTTTTTTCGTCAATTTGTGAACTAATGGACGGGACGATTGGTCCGAATTTCATGAAATTTGGTACACATGTTTGGTAGAGATTTTTGGATGAAATAATCCCTACTCGCTCCATGAAATGAAGGAAGTTGTAAGAAATCGAAAACAGTGGCTTCACTGACAATTGATTGACTAATAAAGTAATGATCTACTGATGGAGCACTTTAAAGGCGTAAAAAGAGGAAAAGA
>NW_007396722.1:0-947 GCF_000475195.1 Diaphorina citri | reverse complement strand
CAGGGTTGAGTAGAAAAGGACGTCAAGATGGGCATGCTATGACACAGGTCACATGCGTCTAATGTAGCACTTATTTCATTGCTACGAAATAAAAGGGGCGGGGAAACACTGTTTTTTTTTAAAGAGGTTTGACAGAGGGAGCTGTAACTGCTATGGTCTTATCGTCCCGAAATCGAAGAGAGAAGGAAGACAGGATAGGAGAAAGCCAGCCGTTCCGAGAACGAACGTTATCCCATCAGGATAAAATCCGCCCCGGGCGGGAATCGAACCCGCGGCCTAGCGCTTACAAGGCAGACACACTACCAACTAAGCTAACTAGGCTGGCAAACACTGTTTTTCTTAACTTTATAAGGTGTATTTTCCTTTCGGGGAAACTGACCACTGATCACTCGAAAATTGACCAGAAACCCAATGGAAACTGAATTGAGCAGTGGTCGATTTTCCAGTGGTCAGTTGCCCGACAAGAAAGTACGACAGGAAATGCCCTCTTCTAAAGCCCAAATCTCAACCCTTCCTTTGCCAGGTTTGAGAAGACGCCATCTTGAATTTCCAATGGGTTAGTAGAAGCACTACCACGCCACCTAGTGGTTAAACTAATACCCAATTTTCCTTTAAAAGAGGGGAAATGGGCTTCATCCGAAGAGGGGAAAATCAAAGAATTTTTATTCAAACCAAAACTATGGGTTAGTAGAAGCACTACCACGCCACCTAGTGGTTAAACTAATACCCAATTTTCCTTTAAAAGAGGGGAAATGGGCTTCATCCGATGAGGGGAAAATCAAAGAATTTTAAATTCAAACCAAAACTGAGGAATCCATCAAGATAACAAAGAATTTTTTTCCTGGAAATCTGAGACTTCCGGAAGAAAAATCCTTTGGGTCTAGGTCCTGGGGCCCTGGGGGTCAATGACATTTTGGGCTCGGCACCCAAGTGCTAACCGATCCTGT
>NW_007396721.1:0-947 GCF_000475195.1 Diaphorina citri | reverse complement strand
ATAGAGAACCTAGAGGCTACCATTTTCATAGATTTGGTTTTTCAGGCGACTAAACGCTACTAAAAGTCGCGCGACTCTGCTTCCAATGTGAGACAAGCCCTATTGTACGCACATACACCTGTAGTTTTCGGACCTTCCTAATAAATCTAATAATTGGCGCAAGGCCAGGAATGCTTGAAATTCGACCTACATTATGTTGTGTACCTACCTATGTATACGCGTACTATACCTATGTAGGTAACAATTTTTATAGTGAATAGATAAAGTCATCGATACTAACTCGGGCTGTACCTCATGTTAGCAAAAAATCCCTACTCAATATTGAGTAAGGTCGTTCACCAATTTGTACTATCGAAGTCTGATGGGTTTGTCTGAATTGATCGATAGTTCTGCAAGACTGTGTGATAATTATTGACCCGCATATCATCAGTACTAGTTGAACGGTTGTATTGAAAAAGATCTTACAGACAAACATCGGGTTTTAAGTAAAACAGAAGTATTCGGGAGAATTTCCCCAAATCCGCATATCCTAGATCAGGGGTTCTTAACCTTTTTGAAGTGCGCGGATTACTAATGCCAAACCCAATTCTTTGTGGACGGAAACCCTGATCTATAGGTATCTAATGAAGGTATCAGCATAAATCTTTTTGGAACAACTTACTGTCCGTGTCCGGGTCACCAAATGTCATTATAGATGTTGTTCTAGGATCTCGTCACTTTAGAACTGATTCTTCACAACATTCCGCACCAGGAAAGAATTTTCACACCAAAGAAATTCTTTGTAGAAGTTAGGCCCTTTGTTACATATAGGTACCTCCTTTTTCTCTGCCAAAAGAAAATTCCCCAAAATCAGGCATCTCTTTACTTACTTACTTTACTTTCCGTGTCCGCTTTGACCAATGACCGTGTCAGATACTCCTCTTCCAATATTCTGCTACTTGGATCGC
>NW_007396720.1:0-947 GCF_000475195.1 Diaphorina citri | reverse complement strand
TGGGTCGCTACGAGTATCTTACGGTTACTGCAGAGGCCTGGCGTGTGCAGTTCAATCCTTTCCGGAAACTGTAACGTATATGGTGTTAGATTCAACAACATTCATGAGTAATGTTTCGCTTGTGATACATACCGTCATTGCGATACTCATCATGATAAGAACTTAAACACTCTAATGCTCTATCCTACAAGTCTGAGATCTACTTCCCTGGTTGTGATATTGTGTGAGATGCCGCTGTTCTTATTATGATGTACCTCAGTAGAATACTTACCTACACATCACGATAAAGTGTTGATATACATGACACGCTCACTGGTTCACACATAACTTACAGTGACAAAAATATATTGTGGGCCAGACAGTGGCGAACTATGAGGGTAAGAGTAACACATTAGAGACTGTCCTGACTGTCTGGGGGTCTGAAACTTTTTTGCATTTGTCTCAAACCTCATTGGACCAGGAAGACACAGCGAAGTAACCTTAGAGATCACAACACTAGCTCTAAGTACACCAAAGACAAACCAGAAAAGATGCATAAAAGTCCCTACAACTCCACTACTGACGGATTCAGCTATGGAGCTGTGGGAGGAACAAGAAGATCTAGCACTGAATTTAAAGTTCGGCCCAGAATACCGACATGGTGTCATGGTATAGAATTATTTTACCTAGATAATAGTGACTGTTCAAGTGTTCAGGAGTTACAAGCTCATGTACAGTAACATCCTATTATAGGTATAGGTACATAGTATGTGCAGTGCAATAAGTGTATGTGTTTTGAATTCGAAGATACTAAACAAGAAAAGGAGGAAATGCAAGATGCAGACATCCAGAGTAAATTTTAATACAGTAGAACCTCGATTATTTCAACCAATTGGGACCGAGGGTAGTTGAAATAATCGAAAGTTGATATAATTAAAATTCGGTATATAACAATGAAAAAGGGACAA
>NW_007396719.1:0-948 GCF_000475195.1 Diaphorina citri | reverse complement strand
TTACCACATCATTTTCCACTTGCCAAGAACATCTCAGAATGGCCTATCTCAGCCCTGTTCATAACCACGGCCTCAATCATTTGCTTGATACAAATTTCTTGACCCTGCCGGGAATCAAACCCGGGTCTCCCGTGTGCAAGGCAAGTGCAGTGACCACTACACCATGGGAGCTGACCTCAAATATAAATAAAAACATGTTACATTGATTTGTGAAGTACAACACCATCCCTCTAAGGAGTCCAAGGCCTCTTGTTAAAGAAACTTCCTTTAGTTAAGCATTGCATAGGTAGCTTGATAATCAAGTGCTAGGATGGATGAGTGAAAGTGCCTTCTTAGTGACCAATTTCTGAATAATGCTGTTACTTAAGCAGTATTTAGGTATGTACTTAAGTAATTACTTAAATGTCATTGTTCATCTTGTGTCTGGGCTAATGCTAGATGTTTACTAGGAATGAAACTCACTGTTGTAAATGTAATTTAATATTCTCATCTCACAATAGTTCACTCTTGTTTTCATCTCAGGAAAAGCAGTCATGCAAAAATATTGAGATAGGGAGCTCTACATATTACACTTGGTTCTTGTAATAAGTACTTAAGTAAGGCTTGAAGGAAAAAAGCTACCTAGGTCTGCTCTTGTTTTCATCTCAGGAAAAGCAGTCATGCAAAAATATTGAGATAGGGAGCTCTACATATTACACTTGGTTCTTGTAATAAGTAAATAAGGCTTGAAGGAAAAAAGCTACCTAGGTCTATAGTTGAATAAAAAAATTATGGAAAAGAAGTGCAGCATTCAATGGAAAAGTACCTACACCATCCTTTTCAGGATTAGATGTAGATACTAAGCTTTGTGAGGATAGAGCGGGAGTTTGTTAAATACATGAGTTTCCACTGAAAAACACAAAGTTCACTCTGAAGGATCCTTGTTGCAAATGACCTAGGTAGAAACTG
>NW_007396718.1:0-948 GCF_000475195.1 Diaphorina citri | reverse complement strand
TCTGTCTCCTCTGTCTTTGTTCAGGGGTTCTTGTAGTTTGTTCTTTGAGAGTGGTACTTCCACTACTTCCTCTGCAAATCGAGCGGAGCTTTCTAATATCAAGGGGTGCCCCTTTCAAAGAGGGAACTGTAACAGCTTGAAGTCGTATCGTCCCGAAAGCGAAGAGAAAAGGAAGACAGGATAGGAGAAAGCCACCTTTTCCGAGAATGAACCTTAAATAAATTGTCTCTCTCTCTGTCTCCTCTGTCTTTGTTCAGGGGTTCTTGTAGTTTGTTCTTTGAGAGTGGTACTTCCACTACTTCCTCTGCAAAGCTAGGGGAGCTTTCTAATATCAAGGGGCGCTCCTTTAAAAGAGGGAACTGTAACAGCTTGAAGTCGTATCGTCCCGAAATCGAAGAGAAAAGGAAGACAGGATAGGAGAAAGCCACCTGTTCCGAGAAAGAACCTTATAAATAAAAAAAAAACTAAAGGCATTTGAACTAATCAGAAGGCGCCTTCCGTTACTGGTACTGTGTGGTACAAATGAAACCGGTTATGCCAGCCTAGTTAGCTTGGAAGGTAGCACTCTGCCTTGTGAACGCTAGGTTGCGAGTTTGATTCCCGCCCGGGGTTTATTTTATCCTGAACGAATAAGGAATTTTACAGTTCCCTCTATCAAACCTTTTAAAGCCAGCCTAGTTAGCTTAGTTGGTAGCGCGTCTGCCTTGTAAGCGTTAGGTTGCGGGTTCGATTCCCACCCGGGGCGGATTTTATCCAAAACAGTTACGGTTCGTTCTCGGAACGGCTGGCTTTCTCCTATCCTGTCTTCCCCTCTTCACTTTCGGGACGATAAGACCTTAAACAATATTGGAAAGATACGATGATGTAGCTGATGTAATGTAGTACAGATCTGGTTACCCCTGTACTCGAAGCCATTTTGTTTGTTTTTTTTTTTTTTTTTTTTTTTTT
>NW_007396717.1:0-948 GCF_000475195.1 Diaphorina citri | reverse complement strand
AACACCCTGTATGTTACCTTAGAGATTAGCATTGTTATCTCTTGACCCAGGCGTCACAACATACACAGTGTCGTGTCTACCCGCCTCAGTGGTCAAAACATTCGCTTTTTAAACAGGAGCGTCCAGGTTCGATCCCCGTATGGACTTTGGTTGAGTTGGAGCACGAATTAAAAGAGCTTGATGGTTAGATGGTAGAGAACGCCCCATGTATTGATGTATATAAAACATATTTTTAATATGAAAGTAAGTAGGTGATACCTATAAAATTTATACGTACCTCACCTACTTACATTAAATTTGTACAATTTTCATATAATTTTCCCAAAAAAGCCTGTTCACAAAATAGGTACTTTTTAAAGTTTCTTTCCTTTTTCTTCGGGCTGTCTTTAGCTATAAATTTAAGGGGCAATGGTTTTCACTGATGTCTTTCACTATAGGTAGGTACCTACCTTTGATTTTACCCCGAATTTCCTCGTAGCTCCTCCACTGTACGGTACCATCTGACGGATTTAATGTGTTGTGGTCCAACTTGCGTGTTTTTGTATCAGTTTACATCACCATGTTGTCCAAATCTGTGCTCCACAAATCTGCCTGCCGACTTTTGTTTACGACGAAAAGATGCTGTAAGTACCCATGTCCTTCCTACTTATTCCTACCTACTTTTTTTTTATTTAACTCTCTAATGCTTTGAAATGTTTAACGGCCGGTCTATTTGCAAAGGCGACACGCAAGCCTCTGGGTTTTGTGATGCATATAATTATTACGAGCTGCGTACCAAGGAGGCTCAGGAATCAGGATCCGTCAGCAATAGAATAGGTATCCCAATACACACATTCAATCCGTTTTCTTCCATCATTTGTGGTTTCTTCTATTCTTCCATCATTTGTAGTTTCTTCCATTCTTCCATCATTTGTAGTTTCTTCCATTCTTCCATCATTTGTAGTTTCT
>NW_007396716.1:0-948 GCF_000475195.1 Diaphorina citri | reverse complement strand
GTACATAGGTATTCTTTAACCACGATCGAATAAACTACGGGCTAAAAAATTCCCGGAGGGACGGACCCAGCTTGTTCTTCCTCTTCACCTCAGGCTTAATTAAATTTGGGACTTTCTGCTGACCGGCTCTCTTGTTCCAATTTAGGGTGTGTCATTCTCCGAGATGACCATTTGTTAACACTCGTGTAAACAGCTTCTCCTCAGCTTTAGGCTTAGGCCATTTCACAGGATGGACTAGGTACATTTCGATTAACCCATGAGAGCCGAGGCCTGCATTAAAGTCACACCAAACTTGACCAAACCCAGCTTTTTTTTTCAACAAAATACTCAAGTATATTTATTTACAATTCATGGACAGCCATAGCATAATAAATTAAAAGAAATAACAATAAAGAAGAAGAAAAAAATATGGAACTGAAGAAAGAATAGGGGAAAATAGAGAAGGAAAAGATGGCAAAAAATAAAAAAAAGAATAAGTTAATGAGATGCTGTGTCCCATATCGGGGATCGCTATCTCAGTCGCTTCACGTCAGAGTGCATCGGTGATATTCGTCAGATAACAAAATTTCCTACCTACTATTTTCACTATTAATTATTTACTCAGTACCGGTTCGGAGTTAGAAACGGTCAAATTTCAGCAAGATCCAACGATAGAAAAAAAAGTTTTGCTCTTATGGCCTAGGTATATTGGTATAATTATACGTATGTGACAGAAATGTCTAACACATAAAGGGAATTAGACGGCCTAGTGTTTACAAGGCAGACGCGCAACCAACCAAGCTAACTAGGGCTGGTAAAAACTCACATTGAAAATTCAAACTGGATCTTAGTTTTCCCTTTCCATCTTTCCGTTTTTACTCTTTTCCAAGGGTCCACGGTACAAGAAATTCCACTAAACAAACAGTGAGAGGGAAAAAATCTGGCAAACAACACTTTTTCGCTCCAAAT